>NW_004955560.1:392624-397275 GCF_000276665.1 Chinchilla lanigera
GAACCCAGGGCATTTGCACTGAGCTACATTTCCATACTTTTTTAATTTTTGAGGAGAGGGTCTCTAAGTCACTATGTTGCCCACGCTTAATTCATGCTTGGGATCTCCTGCCTCAGCCTCTCAGAGTGCTGAGATTATAGACCTGTGCCACCTTGCCTACATGATGTATCAATTCCTAAGACTGTGCCACTGGTACCTCATGACTTGCTGATCTAATCTGAACCTTTTCCTTTTTACCTTAGCTCAATTGAATCATGTGCTGCTCAAAGTTAAGTGTCTTCTGTCCAAAGTCAGCTGGCCATGTTAGGCAAATTGTTGTTTGTCATTGTAATAGTCATCCGGTGAGATGTATTAATTCATTGAATCACATCTTTTCCAGAGATGGGCATTTTTTCTGTCTTCAGTTGTAATTGCTTGACATAGGAGAGTCCTGTGTGTACATGTGTCTCAGTGATAAAGCATCTGTAGTTATTGTCTGTCTTATATCTTGGCAGGCACTGAGCTTTAGCTTTGCAAGAAAATGTGGCCTTGCCATCCTTCTTCACTCATGAGTGCTTTTCTCACTAATTTCAAGTCTACAGTTCCAGTTTCTCTGTTGTTATACTTTTTTCCCACACAATGACTTTTTTTGTTCAATAACAAGTCATAATGTCATTTTCAAAGGTTTCCAAATGGCAATGGGTCCATGGGGTGGTATGAATGTGCACAGAAGTCAGTAGAGGGGACATAATATGAGCAGCAGGTCATGCAGCACAGATATGGGCAATGACATTACAGTGTGCTGAGACTGAATGCTGACAGCTTGAAATGCCACTCAGCGTGTGATGTCCCTACTCCAGAAATGTTGGGAGGGTAGTATCACTATAAGCCCAGAGTAATAGAATTATAATTACAGACTCCTTTTATCAAGACAGACCTTCCAAGTGGTTTGAATTTAAGGCAGGATGCTAAAAAAAAAAAAGGTAAGGCCTTGATTTTCCATCTGGGAGCAGGCAGCCTTGACCAAAGGCATATTCCCTGTACATAGGAAAGAATCTTACCAGCTTTTGATTTTTTTTTTTTTTTTTTTGAAGAGAAATCCACAAATAAACTGTGAGTAGCAGTGAAGGTTTTCTCAAAAAACCTAGGTTTACATTTCCTTCATATGTAGTTTATGAGAACCATGGGAACACATAGTTCTTGGTCACTGCAGGGAATAAGAATTTGTGGATAAAAGTCACTGATACTGTTAGCAAGAATATGATTTATTTTTTTTCTTTTGGAGTGGTGAAACTGTCCAGCTTCCTAGGAAATAAAATCTAATTTCTGTGGTTTGATTACTCTAGTTAGTTGCTTTCTAAACCAACATATTTAAATTCAAGTCATAAACATTTCCTTATAGTTTTTAGCAGTCTCAGAATCAAGTCCAATAAGCTCCAGTAATTGAAAGATTTCCCTGTTTTGGGAAGAAAGAAGGGAGAGGAAGTAGACACATACCTGCCTAAACTGGGTCTGCCACATGCAACTCAGAGGAATGTAGAAAAACCAACTTTTATTGAGATTTACATGCACAGGCAAATAAGGTGACTTACCACGGTCATCTCCTTCAATCCTCACTGTGTCCCTCTGAAATAAGAGCTGGGGGGAAGATGCTGTCCTTACTCCACCTATCCTCTTCAGCTTCCACTTGCTGCGTACGTGCAGGTTTTGCCTGAGGCGCTCCCCCAGGGGGCAGTGGTTAATTGCTGAACTCAACAGTGGTTGATGGGCTTCACAATTCCTTGGTTCCTCAGGCAGGGAGGTGGAGGTGAGCACTTGTCTAAGAGTTGCCTACTGGGGAGGACCCCAAATAGCTGCTCTTACATGAACCTGCCTAACAGGACCCACTCCCTTGGCTTCATCCATTTCCCTTCTCCCCTCTCCTGACCACCACTTCCAGGATCGGTTCTCCAAAAACTGCTTGTACTCACGGCTTTACCTCAGTGCTATTAGCTCCAGTTTTCAGATTTGGATGTATGTCCAAGGTGTCACATCCAAAAAAACACAGAGACAAGTTTTGAACCCAAACTAAGGGGCTGCTCAGAAATCAGTACTCTGACTCAGCAGAGGAATTTTGGACCAGGCAGTCATGCTGAATTTGACTCTTCCTCAGCATGACCACTTTAACAGGGATAAATCTAGATTTATATTTTGTATTTAAGTCTACCTGAGCCAGACTCCATTCTAGAAAATGCTGACATATTTAAATAACTGGTGGTTTGCTTCACATAACACTAAAATGAACTCAAAACATTTAATTGATGTTTGCATAAAATTGATCAGAAGATAGCTTATTGTGCTAGACAAATGTAAATAGCTGTCTTGTATAACTTTTATTTGACAAATCTCAATGTGATTCTAGAAAAAGGGCTGGAGTGTTGCAGGTAAAAGCACATCATTCCTAAAGTACTTTATCTGTACCTCTCTAAATAGGTTTCATTTCTATGTCATTTAAGATTCTTATCACAGACCATAAGATCCTTGAAGGGAGGATCCATATCTGTGTCAGCTTTTTTTAAAAAAACCGTCACGATATTTACTATAATGTATGGATTGGCCTAAATAAGTACTTGTAAGTAAGTAATTGACTATATGGACTTAAATAGTGCTTTATTTAGTGTAAAAGGACATTTAAAATTGATGTCAACATAGATTAAAATGCCACCTCATAAATCATTAGCTTTTTCCTATCCTCATTTTAGCTTGATTACTGTGAAAAATGACACTGATATTAAATGACGTACAGCTCAGTCATCTTGGATGCTGTTCTGGAGACTTTCTCACAACTTGAGTTCTACTCAAAGAAAATAGCAGTAGAAATCTGGTAGCAGATTGTCCTGTAGCTGTGTATATCCATTGTTAGCCCCAATAAGAAGTAGGCAGGCACATCTTAAAATGGTGAAGCTTCTTGGTGGTCCTAAAAACTCAAAACTGATTGAAGGGAGGAGAAAAAACAGAAAGAAAAGGATTGTGTATTGCCTTACCCTTAAATGCGTGGTTTCCTGTATTCCTGCACACTTTTTCTTGGGTTTGATTATTCCTTGTTCCTTGTGGTTGCTTGGAGCAGCACTGTCCAGGGCAGGTAGTGCCCTTCATTCTTGCACATGTTCTCTCTCTTGTCCTCACTGCTGCTGTGGTTTCCCTAAGATTCCATCATATGCATGGACACTTGGAGAGTTAGGGACCCAGGAGTTCTATGACTCTACAATAGCAGAATAGCAACCATTGTTCCAAGTATGCTCAGAGAAGGGCCCCTACCACCAGGAGAGTCTGCAGAGTCCAATCTGAGTATTTTCCAGAGCCAGAGTGTCCCATGTCATCCCCAGTGTCAGTCTCAGTAGTCTGTGCAGATGCTGAAGCTCTGGTGGACTCTTCTGCAAACGTGTCTCAACCAGACTGCCACAAAACACTGTGCTATTTGTGTACTAAAATATCACTTAATCATGTGTAGTTTATGGAGTAGGTAAAGAAGCTAATTGAAGTTTTGGTTCTGTGAACAGGTTAACTGTAGCCATAAATTTTGTAGGGGAAGAGGGCATTTTTAAAGTTCAGTACAGTAAAAGGAGGGGAGCAGATCTAACAGAATATTGGAAGACACATATGATGAACATGGAAGGGCATGCATGGCAGTGTGGTGGACAGGGCCTGGAACTGAAAGGGCAAAGCAGTACACAGAAAAATTGTTCTTTTAAAACTTTTCTCTTTGAAGCTATCTAGACCTGTAACTGCTTCATGGCTCTGTAATTGCTCTCTTGATCCCTGTAACCATGAGAGCGTAACCAAACATACAGGATGTCTGATTGTACCAAACTTTTTGGTCATTAATCTAGTCTTGTAACGGATGGTCATTAATCTAGTCCTGTAACTGATGGCCATTAATCTAGTCCTGTAACCGATAATCTCACCCTGCTAGCTAATCAGAAGAACTACCAGGATGTCCTGTCCCACCTTTGTAACCCCTGCTCATACCTCCTGTAAAAATGCTGGCTCACAAACACTTACTGCCTGGCTTTTGTTGTAAGTTATTCCAGCCCAGACTACCAGTGTAAAATAAAGCTGTTCACTTCCTCTTGAATTCTTCGAGTGTCATTCCTTTCCCAGACTCAGTTGCTGCAGCAGGACTAATAGCCCTGAATCTCATTGCTGCTTCACTCCTAACAAGTACATCATTCATGGTGAAACACCCTTCCTATAGAGCCTCTCTTGGAGATCATAATGCCTACCCCTGGGGCAGTAGGGGAAATTAACTGAAATTGTGTTTGTACAATTCCTAGTGCATTTTCTCACACACAAGTAATCCTAATAGTTTTTACTGCTGTCACTCTTATTTCTGCTTCTGTCCTTCATCAAGTGAATATAAATTTTTAGAGAGGAAACTCACTAGTAAGAAGCGGGGCATAAAATTGTCTACAATTGTTAAATATGTGTCATTAGACCATAACAAGCCCCTGGCCAGGGAAATATTCTTGTTCTAGGTTTTACTGAGGAGGAAGCCAAGACCCAGAGAATTAGAATAATATTCCCAGAGACATAAAGCTTATGTGAAAGCTTCAGTCAGAGCCTAGGTCTCGGGATTCCTGTGCAGGGTACTCCTGTTACCCTGCAACCTCATGCATGGAAATCATAAGCAGAG
>NW_004955560.1:398190-409335 GCF_000276665.1 Chinchilla lanigera
TTTAGGTTCAAAGAGCTGTTTTATTTTTCAAGGGTGACTAGCTCAACATTTTGAATCTTCTTTACATGGCAAGGAGAGTCACAGAGTATATGTTGTTTGGAAGTTATCTGAAACCAGGTAAATCCTGAAATGCTTCCACACCTGCCAAAATATCTAATTTATAACTAAGGTACCAAGTTTTATTTTTGGACCTAGGTTTATAGTGACTCTTCATACAATTATTCTGCTTATCTTGGCTAAGTATGGTCTAATACAATATAATATATTACAAAGTCGTATATACCAAAGGCTTTTTATTTTGAATCTTTCATATCTATTCAAGAGGAGATTTATTTCTCTTCAACAAAAAATGTTGTAGGAAAAGTGAATATGATGTAAAGTTTTCTTGTCTTCACATGGAAAATGCAAGATAGGCATCTTATGTGCATCTTCTGTTCTTTCCTGGAACCTGGGCTGTGGCCACATGATCACTTATTCTTTAGATGGATCTCCTTTGTCACCTTTGCTTACTCCTTTGGAGTTCAGTCTGCACATTTGGTACCAAGCACTACTGTGGCATTTCATGGTTTTTCCCTATGTTACTGTAGTTAAGGATGTGGCAGTATTTCTATTATAAACATAAATTTGTAGGAGCTTATAATTTCTTTCAAAAATATTTAAGGCTATTTCTTTGCTCATTGGATTTCAGTGGTGTGCTTCTATTTTCTCATTTTTTAAAAAGTGGGATTGGATATATTTGCTTATTCCATGCTATCTTCCACTTAAGATTTCAGACTATATTACCTCCTGTGAAAGCTCGGCATAGTGAAGGATGTTCGTGTTCTATGGAGACCTCCAGTAGCTCCCAGGGAGGCTGCATCCAAGGTCATACAGGGAACGCATTATACTAAAGAAATGTCCATAGTAAATTCTTAAATTTGCAAGTTGGCAGCAGGAAAAGAATTTCTGTATGGTTCTTGTATGTTAACTAGAGCCATAGCCACTTAAATTATTTAATAAGCTACTGAAATCTATGAACAAATGCAGTAGTTTACTTAGATAAATGGGCTCCTATAGAAATTGTTTCAATGCTGAAGTGATCACAGAGCATACAAATGCAGTGCCAAATTGTATTTGCTCCACTTTGCTCTTTTCTCTCCTGGGGTCTTCATCAAAGTCTCCAAAACAACTTGAAAATTTTTCCTCTCTAATGACATCTCAGTTACTTATCTTATCCCTTCTTACAAAGTCAATTTTAACATTTGTCTAGTTTAGGTTTCAGTAGTTGTAGAGATCTTTATAGTAAGTGTTTTATTCTACATTAGTTTGGGGTTGGAAGCTGTTTCTCCAGTCTTTGTGGTCTCCAGGAAAGGATTTTCAGGTCATTTTTAAGTCACCTATATTCCATTTTGCCTCGTGGCATCCCTAAGGAGTTGATATAAATGTGTCAGTAGAGTAAAAAGTCCTGATCATGGAGACCAGGGGAGGTTCCCTTGTAGGTGTACACAGAGTAAGCACCATGGCCCAGTGAGCGAAGTGCAAGAGCCTGGGAGGAGACCACGGTAGCTGCCCACACCATGTGAGTCAAGAGTGTGGCACAGGCATGAAAGAGCTGAAATGACCAGGGCTGGGCTCACCCTGCACTCCCCGCCTCAGCCTGGGTCCTGGGGTCAGTTTAGGGTTCTCTGCTTAGCTGCATAAATTCTGAAGTGTTTAAAACTGGAGTGCATTCACGGCAGAGTGGTCAGGATGGAGAGAAAACATGACGCCGTGTTTGTCTAAGGAAGAGGCGGGGGACTGGGATGTTTGTTTTGGAGGACAGGGCACAGAATTGCTATTTTCGCAGATATGAAGAGCTGTGGTGAAGAGCAGTCAGACCGAAGGCCACTGGAACAGATTTGGGCCCGGACAGGGAGTCACTGCTCACTGCTCACTGCTCGCACATGTCCTGAGCGAGCTGCTTCAGAGTTGCAGCATTCGGCTCTTGAAGACGGCCGTGTCTAGGCACATGATCGCTGTGCTATGAAGGATCTGGAAACTGCTCCTACCTCTCTGATCCTGGTTCCTCTTCTCACCGTCTCCATGCTGCAGATGTTTCTGCACCTTTGTCCATGTTCCAAGCACTGTGCCGGCCTGGGGAGCTCCTGACTGGACCCGGAAAGAGCACTGGGCGGAGCAGGGCATGACAGGTCTCAGGCTGACGATGACCTGTGGGTCTATGCGGGAGCTGACCATATAAAGGGCAGAGACCAGGCACTGGCCCAAGTGACGGGAAGGGGTGTTGCAGGTAGAGGAAAGAGGGTACAGCACGGCAGGACCGGGCAGATGCTCTTGTGTGCTGACCTGAGCTTTGGGTTTGGGAGTTGTGGCCTGGGGTAGTCACTGGGCTTGCGCATAGGAAAGTTGAAGGTGGAGGGTAGTAGCAGTGAGGCTGCCCTCAGCACCTTTCTCTGTGAGGCTGAGGTTTCTCACCTCCAGTGTAAGGGCTTGGTGATTCTGCAATATTCTGTGAGAACTGGTTCACTTCATGTCTTCCTTTATAATTCCACTTTGTCTGGCCCATGGTGCCCTTGGCCTTATGAGCCTTTGGGTATGATGGAGTCACACTGGCACTAACACCCCCATTTCATTCACATGTCTTGGCATCCCTGGACCCCCATAGAGCTGTCCCCCAGTTACCTCTGGGGCCCTTGGGACAGCTTATATATGTATCAGCTGACCTCTGTATCTGCCCTCACTGCTATCATGAATATGCCCTGCAAGCATGTGGGAGGCCCTTCTGTGCCAGGCCTACTGGTGCTCACATCCTCTGTGACAATGCTGACAGTGCTCAAGTCCTGGAACTGCAACCCTCATGGTGCCAAGAGGACATGGCACTTCACTGATACATCGTTACACTGTTCCCAGCACAAGTGGGGTGGATGGTCCACTTCCATGTTGTGTCACTTTTTGTCACTTGATAGTGAAACGGGACTAGATGAGCACTGTGTCTCACAAAATCCCTCTTGAAGAAAGCTCTTTGGATTTTGTTTGTATCCCTGAAGCCATGGCACCATAGCTGAGACATCAGGGTTCTCTCTACTGTAGAGAGGTGTCCCTGAGGTGCCCCCAAGTTCTCCAGGGGTCTCTGGTCTAGGCCATCTTTCCTGAGCAGAATATAAAGCAGCTCTCCAGGCTATCAAATGGACTGCACAGAGGTTAATCTGATTGTCACTGCTTGTATTCTGCCTGACTCAGGGCTGGACACTTCTAGTAGATCATCTTGGTCATCCTGGTCCTTGAAAGGGAGGGCAAGAGGAAGCAGTGACTTGCTCAAGGTGAACGTGGGCAGAGCCGAGTCCCAGGCCGGGGTGACCTAGAGCATCACAGACCCCAAGCTTTGTTCCAGCACTTGCGCATGAGTGATCATCCACACATCCTGGTCAGCAGTGAGGTGTCCACTTGGCTTGTTGTCCTCTTTGCATAAACTCAACACTGCCTTCTGCCTACAGGGCTGGGAAGAGACCGTGGATGCTGCCGTGTCCCACCTACTGAAGACCTGCCTGTCAAAGAGTTCCAAGGAGCAGGCTTTGAACCTCAGCAGCCACCTGAATATGCCCAAAGACACAAGCCGGCTGAAGAAACACATCGCCCTGCTGTACCATAGACTGGCCAAAGGTGGTGGTCCCTGCCTCGGTGCTGACAGTCTACCCTGCAGGTCACTGTCATGATCCCTGGACCACCATCCAGGGAAGGGCTTTGTCCTTTTCTCTGAGCATAACTTCCCTTCCCCAAACTCAAGGGATGTGCCTGTGGTTGCACTGAGACTTAAATTTCATAGTACAGCTATGATAGCCAAAAAAATTGCTTCTGTGTTTTTTGCAGATATCCCTGGGTAACCACTTGATAAGTACTCTTAAGGTATTTGCTTGCTAGGCATTTCTCAGAATGCCTAGCACATACTTAGAAAAAAGAATCCCCATGCTTTTAAGTATATGATCTGTTTTGTTTTGCTTCTAAACCAATAAAAAGGGGATTACAGAATACAACTGTTTTTAAGGAAGTTTATCAAATGTGATCTCACTGTACTGTATTTCATGAATGTACCTAGCATGACACTGACACTCCAGGTAGACAGGACACCTCCACTGTGGTCATCAGAATGTGGAGGCAACTCAGGGATGTACCCAGAAACAAGCCAGATTCAGGGCGGAGGCACCTGTGGACCAGCTCACCCATCCTGGGCATTACTGAGGGCTGTGGATGTCAGGGTCTGCCCTTCCCATCGGGACTGAACAGCCAGTTGCTCAGCCCGGGCTTCTTTCTGACAGCAGTACTGCGTCCCACCTCTCCCGTCCCAACCTCTCCACAGCAGCAGCAAGGAGCGTGACACAAATGAACTTATTAAATGCAGCAACAGTAGCATCTGTTTCTCCCACAGCTTAGGAAGTGGGGTGGCTTTTTCTGCTCCCTTCTTATCTGCCTCTCGTCTACCCTCTCCTTATGCTGGCGCTCCTGCAGTTGCCTTCTTTCCTCCTCCATCAGCATTCCTAGAAGTCAAAAGGGATGCATGTGAAACCATAAACAGAGAAACAGCAGATAGCACAGTGTAATCTAATAAGCAGGGCTCTGGAGGCAAACAGATCCCTAACTACTGAGATAGCCCGCACATGGCACTTAGCAGTGCTGTATCTTCTTCTGAAGGTGAGTATAATCAGGCTTTCCTTGTTGCCAGGGTCTTCCGTCTGTAAAGCACGTAGCCCAGTGCTTGGGACAGACACACTGAAAAAACTCAAACTATAGTTATTACCAATGTTGATACATGATAACCAGGCCTCTCAACTTCGAAGTGAGAAAGCAGCTGGTTTGGTGCCGTAGGATTCCAGATTCTACAATTTGAAACATTATTTCCTTAACTACATAAGAACCCAACTTTTAATCCAAGAGCCTCTTCTCTGGCCTTTCAGGATAGAAATGCCTTGCCCAGAGACAGTTCTGATGCTGCTGGCCTTCACACAGGCCTCTTCAGCTTGCCTCCTAGTGCCTCATGAGCCACCTCTGGCCTCTGTGTGCCCATCTCTGGCCTCTGTGTGCCCATCTCTGGCCTCCGTTTGCCTATCTCTGTTCAATGGTGCAGGATATTTTCCTAAAGAATAAACATGGGTACCTGCTGAGATGGTAGATGAAAACTCTTCACTTTAACTGGCCCTTGGGAAATGGCTCTCCCTCCCTGCCTGCCCCAGGAGAAGCTAAGGGGCTTGAGAAGGAAAGGACAGCTATGTAGAAAAGAATATCTCAAGAAAATGAGGCCAGCCCATCTGGTCAGCAGGTCGCCTGTGAGGCTGACAAGAGGAAACCCAGGTTCTCTCTTTGAAGGAGCAACAGTGAGTAGCCCAGGAACACCAGGGTGGGCACAGGCCCCCCACTGCCTGTCACACACACTGATCACGGAGCTCTCATGCTTTACTTTTCACAACTGAGCGATGCAATGGCCATGCCCATATCTAGGATGCAGAGCAGTGAAGCCTTCAATGATGGGTGTTTGAGTGGGTGGAAGGAAGGGGCAAACGAGAGAGGAGGACAGCAGGGAGGGAGGCAGAAGGAAAGAAGAAAGAGCTGCAAGATGAGCTCTTCACACCTGGTGTGTGCCCCATGCATGGCCAGGTAGACAGAGGCTGTGTGCTGGCATGTCACTGCCACAGCCACACTGCTGGCTCTCACTGCTGGTGACCCACGGGCCACCCTGGGTCTCACAACTCTCCTGCACCTTGTTTAGATCTAATCATTGTAGCACACTTTTCAAAATCATTGTATGAGTATTTGTTACATAATAGCAGTGTGAAGCAACACCCGGAGACCAAGGCTGTGGGAAAGATCAGATTTTATTCCCTTACATGCAGGGAGGCTGACATCAGAGTGATAGCAGCAGCTACCTGGAGAGGAGTCTAAGTATGTGTAGAGTTTTTGGGGTTGCAGTTTCAAAGAGTTTGGATGAAGTGTTGGAAGTCAAAGCTATAAGGACAGTCAGCACAGGTGTGTAGATAGAACTGGCCCCAGGAAGACTTCAGGTCCAGTCCTAAATGTCTTTTTTGCCCTTACTCCTTGTTTGGAGAGGATGAGCAGTTGTCAGTAGTGCACTGCCTACTGTTAGTAGCAGCATGAAGTTTTCTCTAGGTCACTCTCAGGCCAGGCCTGACAGCATTATTTGTCACTCGCATGGTCACTCACTGCCTATACTACTGTTACTTCCTAGAATTTAAAAAAATTCTCACACTTTACCCTGGACACTGTACACTTTTGAGGTAGTAGAGACATTGAGAATTAGTACTATGTACAGGGAGAAGATGGAGGCAGGAAGGCAGAAGCATCTCGGTATCTTGCCTAGAGTTTCGCGGTCACTGGGAGAGGGGGTCTGAACTCAAGATCCACATGCCCACCCTGCTCCCTGCAGAACAAGGACCACAAGGATGTAGGCTGCATCCAGCCAGGGCAGCCTCCTGCATAAGCTGTGCTTGACCTAGTCTCCTTGCATTTAAATTGGTTAGCAGTGTGGGAGGAAAAGTCCAAGAAAGAATTTCACACACTCTTAATTCTTTTCTGTGAGGAATGCAAATTTATTACCTGTTTAATTTTGTGCTTAATTTTTCTTGTCTCCATAGATAGCATGGTACCCTTATTACAGACAGTAGGAAATACTGGGATTTTTCCTGCTTCCAGCCTATAATTTTGCAATTTGAGCTGTTAGTTTAGCTGCACTAGTTATATCAGAATACAAAAAGATAAAGTGGCATACTAGAAAGCAGATTACTGAACACATAGCATACAGTACTTTTCACTGACATGATCTTTCTGTCCAAGATATGGCTAAGAAGTTAGAAATCCTCTTGTTCCCTTCCCTCACTAACAGCTGAGGTAATGAAGATCTAAGAAGGTGAAGTGACTGAATGTTTAGTAGTCAAAGGCAGTAGTATATGTAATTTTATCATGTCCTCTCTGAACTTGCAGATGGATGAACATCTCTACATAAACTCCAGCTGGTCCTTTCTAGCTCCTGGATTCATGATTTCAGTATGTGGCTGAGCTTTCTTTGCTCCACCAGAGACCATGGCAACAGCATCCTCTGTGGGGTCCAGGGTTTGAAAGTCTTTCCTCCCTGGGGAAGCCCATGGCCTCTGCCTTGTGTTCTCCTGCTTTCTCTTGCCTTATCCATCTATTTCTACTTAAGCTTTTCCAGGTGGATTCTCTCATCACAGAGTGTCAAACATATTTTTCTTACCTGTAGCTCTTGCAGTTACATCTTTCTGCCATCCACTTTCATATCTGTTTCCAACCTCAGTTCACTGCACTCTACTCTTGCAGTCAGAGTCACAGAGACCACCAGGATGGTGTTTTTAAGAAATCTGAATGAGAATGACCTCATGGGATGGCTAGCCTCTCGTACATGTGTGTCACTTGATTTGTTCTCCCAGGTGCAGTAACTGAGACTCTAGTTAGTTTACCAGAAGCTCTTTTTGTGGCTTCAGTGTCCAGGACAGTGTCTCAGTAGCCCTAATCCTGATGGATATTTGACGCTGTCAAATATCCATGCACAACTTACTGCATGTTCAAGTGGGTCTAACATTTAACTTTGAGAACATGAGAGTTTAATCAGTGTTTTATCTTTAAAAAAAAAACACGCTTCATTTCAATGAGATGATGCTTTGCCCACTAAGAAGTAGAGTGGGTGATGGTCCTTCTGGGGGAAGCATAAGCTGAGGGAGGGGTCCATGTAGGCAGGTGGTGCACACGGGCAAGCAGAGGGCCCTGAGACAGCCCAGACTGGAGCCAGTGCAGAGCTGAGCATTTGCTTCATGTGGTCACCCGAGCCAGAAGTCAGGACACCCAGAGCTTTGGCTATGTTTTCTTTGGCACTGCCAGATTTTGGGGACCTGAAATACAACAATCTTTACTAAGCAGAGCCACACTGTCCTTCTAGCTATATTTTCTGAATTTTCTTCCTTGGGACCTTTTACTTGTTCTGATGCTTTTCTTTTTTTTTCTTTTAAAAGTTGAAAAACTTATAAAACAAGAATGAAGACAAAATCAAAACAACACAAAAACAACAAAAAAGGTTCATGACCTCAAAAGAAAATGATAGAAATTTACAATGGTTGCTATGTTACATACTGTTATCTTCAGCAAAGTTGTAGACAAATACACTGTATTTCCAGTTTCTGTGCTTTTGAAGATTTCACTTGCCTGGATAGGTAGTTGTGGCCTGGTGGTAGTGGCACCATGATTTCTGAAGGCCAGCTGAATGGGTGTCCCACAGATCAGTCTCACTGGTTCTGTCTGAGCCAAGGTTTTCTCATTTGACAGGGTGAAACCTTAATTTGGAACATTGTTTCAAAATTATTTTGAAAATCAAATTCTATCATAAAAATAAAAGAAGTATTCAGTTATTAGTAGCATGCCCATTATTATACCTTTTAATACATCTGTCAAGAGGTGAAAGGAGGTTAGTGCAAGAATATTGGAACCCAGATTAGAGCTAAATTTGATGGAGGAAGCAGTTAGGAAGAGCATAGGGAAAGGTCGGCTGTCAAAGGCCTAATACAATAACATTCTCCTCATGTGTACTTAGCAAACACTTACAGATAGACATGAGGGCGGGAAGTGAATTACCACGAGGTGACCAAAGACTGCTTCTTGGAAGTGGGGTTGTTAATGCAAGAACAGAATCCCAGAAGCTGGAAGAATCTCCTTTGCTGAAGATGTTTATGCTTAGGTGATGCTCAAGAGTCTGAAGGTGATTTGGGGAAACCCCACTGAAAGCAGCAAATAAATCAACTGTTAAAGACACCACTACTCCTGTTTCTGTAGTCATTCAATCACCAGTCTGTGAAATGCTCACTTTTAGCCTCAGCCAGCAGGAAATGTGAACTTTTCTTTGGACTACTTTCATGTGAAATATTGCAAGGGAGACCCTAACGATACAACTTTCAGCCCATATCATATCAGAAATGATTTGTATATTTCAGAAGAGGAGACTGGTTAAGTATATAGCTGTTAAAATAATGTATACTAGTTAGCAATAAAATAATGGAAAATCAAGTAATTGGTTCTGAGGCTCAGAAATTAGACTTGACAAATTTTGCAAGAATTTCTTTCTTGACCTGTATCATGATTCTCAGTTTTCCTCTTAGCTTTACAGCTAGTGTCTCTAACTTTTTTTGGAGCTGTGGTTATGATATTTTATGCAAATAAAATGCAAAAAAACACAGTGACCAATGTAGTAATGCACTGACACAAGCATTGTATGTTGTCTGTGTGAGTGTGGTGCTTAGACCAGCATGTCTCCCCTTTGTGTCCCTGGCAAGACATGATTGGTGACTCATGCTCAGCCCACACAGGTTCTTTTGAGTCAGAGTTTTGGTTTGACTACTGAGCAAAGTTACAAGCACTGGACAGGTTTTTTTTTTTTTTTTCGAAGTTTGTCATTCAAGTAGTGGAAAGTTGGAGCTTAGAGCTGGTTGACAGTTGAGGTATCACTGTATCACACCAAACAGAACGTTCCTCACAGAACCTGTCGACACTTGGGGCTGCTTTGCCTTTAAATACAATGATGAAAAAATTTGTATTTACTCTGATAGTTTCTGTCAAGGACAACAAAACTATCAAGGCATGTCTACTGACAAACCACAAAACATATACCCTCTCCTATACTACTTCCCCTCAACTCTTAACCCAACATTCGCAGCAACAGTGGATCTGTCTGCAATTGTCAGGTTTTATTGATTTACCTCAAATTTATAACAAATATATAATTTTTTTTCCCTCACCTTCTACCCTCAGTATCTGTCTCTGTGGAATTTGATTTTCAGTAAAAGATGAATCCATTTCTCTGCTTTCGGTGTACATTCATAAATAGTAAAGTTGTGTTAATTTTAAAAATTTCCTTTAGATTGTTGAAGCACCTAGACAAAGTATGTATTTTAATTGCTTTTAAGCAGCTCATCAATCAATTACTTGTCTGCGACAGTCCTTACTGCTTATTTTACATCATCATTTTCAGTAAAGTGCTCCAAATACATGCATAAGGAGACAGTGCCAGAAATCTGGGGCAGACCCAACAATTTGGCCCATTCGTATGGCTTAGTTGTTTTTAATTATGGCCAGGACAACTGGCCAAAAATAGTAACCCTTTGCTTCTGACCCTGCTCACCTGTGACAAACGGAGATGACATTTCCTCAGGCTCATTGTACTGCCAGAGTTTTAAAAAATATTTTCATATAATAGTTCTTCAAAAACCATATCTACTGTTTTCAGAAAAAAAAAAAAAAAAAAATTGTCGGAATAGCCAAAGCCTGCTGATTTCTATAGAGTGCAGATAACAATGAAAGTGCAAACCAACTCTCTGGTTTCTGGTGGCTCTCAGCGCCTACAAATATCCTATTCCAGCAGTTTACCATCTTTTGTTCTGTTCCTCTCTCTGCTCAGTATGTCTCCACCAGATATGCTTTTTAAATTTAGCTTTTTCTTTTTTAAATATTTAATTTTTTATTTGAAAATATTTTGGTTAGCTAGGCACTCGCGCTCCATGTAGCTCTGCTTTCTGAGTGGTGCTTCAGGGTCGTGTGGAAAGTGTGACAAAGCAGTGATGTTGCTGTAGCTCTCAGAAGTCCTGATTTAGGCCAATACTGATATCGTGGTTTTCTCAGTGCCGGTGCTCATACATTGGATGCACAAAGATATATTGTCAAAGCAGCCTTGGAGGTGATGGCAGCTCTAAACGAGAGGCAGATGTATGCTCGCGCCAGGCTGCAGGTCACCACCACTGTTGTTGCCAATGAGGGGAGAGCAGGCCGTGGGGCTCAGGCCACTGCTGGTTTATAATGAGAAAAACACTGACCAGAAGGAATGCAGCACACCATGAAAACAGAGCGTTCACTCCCCATCCGTGACTGTGTGCCTGTGCAAATAAATTACCTGATGCTTTTGTCTGTTTTTTAAAGCTAGATCCTTCCTTCCCAAATGAGGTAAACTGCCAGGCTGTGATATTTTTTTTTAACCTTCCTGCATTAACAGACAGAAAAAGCTACAAGTGATATTGTTTATTTATTATTTCCATTGAAAATCATACCATGCACCAAGCTGAGGCTGAGACCCCAAGATGAAGTGTGTGGAGCTCCCCGGAGCAAGCACTG
>NW_004955560.1:410800-412253 GCF_000276665.1 Chinchilla lanigera
GAGACTTTGAAGGCTGTGTAGAGGAGCCTAGCCTGAGCTTTTGATATCTGAGTTACAACCATTCCTCAGAAAAGAATTGAGTTCATAATCAAGGGTCCATTGTAATGCTCTCTGACTATTCATGTTATTGCATTAAGTGTCCTGCTTTTATTCTCCCCTCCAGACTTATAAATTATGTCAGTTATATTGTGGCCTCTTAAATATAGATTTGAAATGAAGCTACCTAGCGTCTCTAAACAATTCATCCTTTTGGCCCAGGAGCACTATTAGGAATATAAGTAACACAAAGGATCCTGAAAAGGCAAAAAGATATACTCATGAAATAGGACAGTTTGTTTTTTTTCCATTTAGCAGATACTATTAAAAATGCCACTTTGTTCAGGCATTGTGATAGGGTGGCTTACAAGAGAGATGGCATTCCTGCCCTACTGGAGCTTGCATTCTAATGGAAGAACCAAGATATTGAGCAATTACACAACTAACAAGAGAACTGTAAGTTGTCTTCAAGTGTGATGATAGAGTTGGAAGAGTTCCTGCTGGTGGCACCATGGGATGAAAAGAGTACTGCGTGATCTGTCTTTACCCCAGCTCTCTTCCTCATAAGGGCTAACCAGCAGCCACATGTCTTTTGACTGCTCCAAGCCCTTTACTCTCTCCCAGCCTTTAAATTCCTGATCTTGAAATGCCGTTCTTCTACTTCTTCATTTCCCATCCTTCTCTTCATAGAAGACTTCCTGATTTTAATGAGAAGGAGAGTTGGAGGAAGAGCTAGATCATGAACTATTCCTTACATCTCAAGATTATTAACAAGTAGTCAGAAACCATCAGATTGTCATCAGCAGGGCAATCACGTGATCTGGCCTGTGCTTTCAAATCTACCACAGCTGCTGTATGGGGAGTGTTTTAGAAAACAGCTTGACTGGAAACAGGGACCTACAAAGACCTGTAGAAATGTTTGACTGGGACTGTGGTAACAAATAAAGATAGGAAAATCTGTGCATATTGGAGTGGCCACAGGACACAGAATTGGTGATGGGTTGCATGCAGAGGGTGAAGTAGGGAAGAAGCAAAGATTCTTGGAATATTGGCTTTGGTTGTGAGGTGGACTGCAGTGCTGTTGGTGAAGTAGGGAAAGTCAAGGTGAGGAAAAACAGTGTGTGTGTGTGTTTGTGTGTGTGTGCGTGCGCACACACACACACACACGCACATGCACACACACAAGTGTTTTGGGGCACTGCACAGTCAAAGGCTCAGGACTGGCTGTGCTCCTCTGAGAGGCCAAGCTCACACCCACCTGTGGACGTCAGTGACCTGGAACACCAGCGACAGACTCAAAGACACCGATCTGCTTACAGTGTTCACAGCTAGAGGGAAAAGAAGAGACCTGGTCTGAGCTGAGAGCCTTCCAAAGCCCTGAGGTCAGGGAGGAGGGCAGGAGCCAAGGCTGGAAATC
>NW_004955560.1:413263-414630 GCF_000276665.1 Chinchilla lanigera
TGGGGAGCCTCTTCTGGGGGACAGGGTTTGAGGGAGGAAGAGCATGAGTTTAGTTTCGTAGTGCTGACCTTGAGGGCTTATCTCGTATCTGCTTTTCCTGCAGGAATTTCCTCTGAATATTTGACCCTTTTCTGACTATTCCAATCCCAAGAGATTAACACTGTGCCTATCACTTCCTGCTAGTACTTATCAGCACTTAGCATTGCACTGTGCCTATCACTTCCTGCTAGTACTTATCAGCACTTAGCATTGCACTGCTTCTCTACCCTTGTGTGTTCCAAATGAGGACAGAAAGCTCTGCACAGGTGCAAAATGCATGATCACTGCTTTTGTTTATATAGCCGCTAACACCTGGCAGGGCACAATGTTAAATAGTAGCACATATTTGGATCACCAGGGTCACTAAGTGATTTTCTTGAAAACAACCTAACTCTGGGTTAATTCTTCAGCTACAAAAATTTACCAGACAGCAAATATCTCTCAGAGAAACAGGAATGAGGAAGTGAGTTTACTAACAGAAAGTGAATGTGTACTCCAGTGTGCTAATGGAATACATGCCCTACCTGGAGCTTTTTTCTAACTTGTGAAATAACTACTACTTATCACAATAGGTTGTATTTAACTGAACCTCAAGTGAAACAGGTAAGATAGACCCTCCAAAGGGTTCCCACTTTGAAATTTTGCTTCTGAGTTTTGAGTACATTATAAAACACCCGTATGCCTGTGTCTTTAGCAGAATCTGATAGCCCTCTTCAAGCTGTTTCTCAAATTGGCCTCAGAGACTTCAGTATTGGAAAATCAGAACTTAGTTTCCCCAGCTGTTTAAATGTGATGTATTTGATGATGGAGGTGCTTCCTGTGTGTTTATAGCCTAAATAAATCTACATTAGAGGTGTGCTGGACAGAGGCCAGGTAGCATAATGGGATGACATAGGAGCTATTCACGTTTGAAGAGCTGGCACTAAGTTCATCTCGAGGTGCCAGGAGAATGACTTTTGAGGCGTAAGCTCCCCAGAGTGCTTGGCCAGCATCTGAGAATATCAGAGTGCTGAAGTCTAATGTAATACATCCTCTGTGAATTACACTGCCATGCTAGCCATGTGAGGTCCAGCCGGGCAGTCTGAGTGACCTCAGGACGTGTCCAGAGTCTTGATTTAATGAGAGTGGTGAGAAGTCCAAGCCGGTCTCCAGGAAGACCTGCCTGCTCTGAAGGGTTGTATGTGGGACTGGGATTGAGATACAACTTTTTCTAGTTTTCTTATCTTTATCTGGCTCACTAATTATTCAGCAAGTATTTACTTAAGTCCTTTTTTCTGAGCCCTTGACATTTTAGGCATGGATTTTTATAACAGGACCAGTGTAGTGGA
>NW_004955560.1:415836-484428 GCF_000276665.1 Chinchilla lanigera
GTTGTTGTACTATACTTTGGTATCTTCAAAGTGGCTTCTAAAGAAAATAAATAGAGCTATACATGAGTGACCTATTGAAAAATCATTAAGTATTCTCAATGGTTGTTGTAGGAAACACATAATAATAAACATACATCCATTTATGAAATAGGATAGGAACATTACAATGAAGAACTTATTAATACTCAGAAAAATAGTAAGATAAACCTGTCTTGCATGATTGTAGAATCATCTCTCAGTAATCTGAAGGTGTTTAATTGAACTGTTTATCTGAAGATATTTTGCTTTTTTCATCTGTCTTTGCTAAGAATGTCTAGTAATTTTGCACTGTTTCCATTTGAGCAACTTTTTCAGTTACATTAAAGCCCATCATCATTAACTCATATTTAATATCTGAATCTAAGGTTTCCTATTAAAATAATACATTGTATGCTAGCCAGAACCATCACTTCATTTGAGAAAACATAAATGCTCAAAAGTACCAGTCAGACTAATTTTCACAGTGCAAAGGTGTTTCAGTAATTCCCAAACTTCCCTCGACTGATTTGACCCCTTTGGTGTCTTTCCTTTAAGTCTTCATCCTTTTAAGTCCAGTCCTTTGGACAAAATGGTCTGGTTCATGGTTTGTCATCAGAGGAGTTTTGAGTGAAGGAAGCAGTGGTGGTGGTATGGTGGTCATGCCAGCTGATGAGGGATGGTCCTGAGCAAAGTTCTCCTCTCGTCCCCCATTTCCACCTGAGTAGTGGGTTCATTGTACACAGGGTGCACAGGGACTTGTGCAGCCCTCTGGAGTCGCCTTGCATCGACAGTGCTCCAGTAGACAGTGCTGTCCTGGATTCTCTTCTTCCACAACACTGCACTTGCCTTGGGACTGGTCTATGGGGTGCAGGGTATGGAGAGAGAGGCAGCTGGTTTTACACTTTGTCCCCCTGAACCTCAATTCTTTCCTTACCGGTAGCTGCTAGGATGTCAGAGCTTATACCAATGAGAGCCTGTTGTATAACCTTCTGTCCCCAACATCCCAAGTTGTAAGTTGTGGCTGTAACCCACAGATGGTACAACTTTTCTATGGCTTATGGAGCCAGTTCATAGAACTGAGGTAAGCCATGGACAGGTGAAACTTATGTAGCTTCCAAGGTGATTTTGGAGAATGCACTTGCATCATTATCTCTTGGTGTTGAACATTCATTTGTTCAGTGACTCCTTGTTGAGTTCCTACTCTGTGCTCATTCCCATACTAGAGCCGGGGAACAAAATAGACAAAGACTCTGCCTTAATAAAGCATCCCCCCTAGTGGGGAGGAAGCAGTACACACACAACACAAGGATGGTTATAAACTGGTGAGTAACACACAGGCAGGAAGCAGGTTGTGAGGTGAGGAGAGCAGGGCCGGGGAGGAAGGGAGCCTGGAGGGGAGGGAGCCATGGTAAGAAGGCGCATTGGTGGGCCGTGGGTGGGGTGCACATTCCAGAGAAAGGGAGCAGGGCAGGCCAGGGAAAGTAGGAAAAAGGTAGATGTGTGTGAGGACAGGGACATCCAGTGGTGTTGGTAAGGTGGACGGGGTGGGGGACAGGTAACAGAAGAGATCCTATTTCCAAAGTTAGGCTGATTGAAAACGAACATTCTTGAAACAGACTCTTTTTAATGAACCCATTAATAACTCTTAGGCCAAATGAAAGGTGGTGACCTTAACCTTGAGTAGCCAGTCTGAATTCACTACCCAGGATAACGGTAGGCAGAAGCCAGCGGCATGTTGAAGAAGCATTTTATTAAATTCAAAGTCCGTGACTGCTCTGCTGGCAGGCACTTATCAATAAGTGGAGTAGAAAAATTTAAAAGGTTGCAGCACTAGCATTTGAGAAGATGAATAATTTAAAGATAATGAGATTGTGAATTTAAAAAAGAAATCTCGCTTGTGATTTAGAGATTCATAATTTTCATTTTACAGCAAAATATAGCTGGCTGCCATGCATTCCCGCCTGACTTGTCTAAGTACAATTAGGCCCTCGCATGAGTGCCTTGATATCCAGACTTACGACTGCTTCTTGTGCTGAGACCATTAAAGTTTAATGTATGCAGCTCCAGCGTAAGTGGTCACAGATGAGTCATAATGCTGCTGCCTGCTTTTGGTGAAAATGATCGTCAGCAAAAGAATTGTCCCCAGTGGCCACACTAATCTTCACAGTTGATTTCCTAAACGTTTCTGTGTCTGTAAGAGATCAGGAATAAACATCGCATGGCTGGTGGGTGAAGCACTGCAATAATTGCTCAAAAACCGCAGGAAATCTGATGATGATTAAGTAGAACTCTGTCACTCTCAACATTTTATTTTTAAATGCTTGATGTTAGAAGGGTACAAGTGATATAAGCCACTCATTATGAATGGAATTAGCCATCTGGAAGGTTTCTTCTTTAAGAAATAAATGCCAAGAGTTGCCTATGATATTATGATCTCATCATTTAGCTACTGGGCACAGCGCAGGATGGGCCAGCAGGCTTGCCTGGCTGGAGCTTTAGACAGCAACCTAACCTAATAAAAACAGAACCTTGATTTAGGCATGGGAGACTTAACAGCTTGGTAATTGCTCAGGTGCCCACCTGACCCAGCCCCTATCCAGGTACTGAGGAGTCCCAGTCAAACACACTGCTAGCTAAACTCTCTTATCTCCTGCAACCCTTGGAGACACATATATTCATTTGTGTCCCTACAGAGGTTAACATCCTTCACTGTCTCCCAGCTAATTCCCCATCACCTGTCATAACTCTGTGTCCCTGCTTGATCTGTGTCTCCAGCCCTTCCCTTCAGTTGCTACCAGGAACATGGGGTGCTGCCGTTCTCCTCTGTCTGCAGCACCCAGAAGGGCCCGTGCCGTTTCCTTACCCTCAGGTCTCCTTGTCCCTGGTATGCTGCTCCTCATCCACCTTGTCTACTCCAGTGGGCTGACGTCTGTAATCCTCAGCAGCTCCAGCACTGTCTGTGGCGGTTCCCACCTCTCTTCAGTCCCTGCACCTTCTCCCGTGGAGTCATAGGCGTAGCTTTGCCCAGGTTTGCCCAGCACACTGGACCTAGGGCTGCACTGTAGTGGAGATCTATTCCCCTAACCCAGCCCTGCTGTGGGCTTCTTGAAGTAGGGGCTGCATCTCTCACTGGTGGCACCCTTATCTCTCAGCACCAGTCACCCATCAGAGATGCTCACTGGGGCACAGATGATGTGTTCAGTGTAATCTCTCTCCTGGCACTGACAATATGTAGAAAAACTGGCTCCTTTCCAAATCAGTCTGGGTGCCATGCTAGATAATTCAGAGTAAAAACAAGAAAACGAAACTTCCGTCATCCTGTCGCATTACCATTTGACTACTTCTCTTCCTAAGTGAGAACATTTTTGAGTCCTTTTATTTAATGAAGCTCATGGTCTAGACTTGCTGTGATTCTTCCCCACTCATTAACTATTATAAGGTGAGCCACTCATGGGCATAGGCTGTGGTTCAGATGTTCTGAGAAGTGTTTTATCCGTGCAAGGGGAGAAGACAGTGCTGCCTCCCCTCCCTGTGCATTGCAGCTTCGGCGGATGTACCAAGGAAACTGTGTGTTAAATTAAGCAACAGTATGTTAGGACTGGAAGATAAATCTGAAGGACTCGTGCTACTACTGCAGGCCCTTTGGTATCTAAAACACCCTGAAATGATAGATATTTATTCTTAAGCATCTCTAGGGACAGACTTCCCCCATCTCTCAATTATGTTCCATTATCTCACCAGCCTTCTCCTCAGGGAGACTTTTAACCTTTAATTTTTATCTTTAAGGGAATACTCTAAGCTCATTTCCTTTCGTCCTGGCTTCAGTGGAAATAAAAAACAAACACTCACCGGCACCTCCACGTCCCCACTGAGACTGAGGGTGCCTGCCTTCCCTGGGGAGCTTTAGCTTTCCAGTGCTGAGTGGGCCCAGCGTTGCGCTCATCTTCCCCATGCACTGTTCCACAGAGACGCCGCCTTTCTGCCTGTCTTTGCTCTTCTGCAGCAAGTGTCAGGGGCCTCACCTCTCAGACACAGCACTGCCATATATGAAGGAGAAAGATCAATTCTCATTAATATGTTAGACGCAGTCCTAATACCTAGGGCTGTGGGAAACTAAAAGCAGATGCTCAAGAGAAAAGGAAATACTTCTTTGTCCTGCTTCCCTGAAGATATACCATGACATGGAAGCTTCAGTGTGCAGACAGGGCAGAATTCCATCTTCCCCAAATTCTATTAACTGGCTTCCCGAGCCAAGTAAGTGCCCTATTGCACAGGACATCTCTGCATCCAAACCTGATCTTAACATCTAACCTACAGAAACTGATAGGCTTAACCTCTTGGAAACATGGTGATAAGAGCGATAGAGGAGCAAAAGGAGACAGTTCCGAATATCTGTTCACAAATTTTAAAATGCCTGTTTGATGACATTTTGTTCATGCAATGAAGAGCACGATTTAAGTGTAATCATTACTCTTGAGTAAACTTTCAAAGTTATATTACTAAAGCTGGGGCATTTGCCATGGGGCTAGCAGTATAAATCAAAAATATTGTCAAAGAAGTGTTACAGACATTTTAAGTCCTCTCTAAGATCCAAATGGTTAATGTGGAGAGTGATCAAATGAAGACTTTGCAAGAATGCGTGTAGGCATTTACCTAGATTTATGTTGCGGGTTTTTAGGACCTTTATGCATTTCCCTTCAACTTTAAACCAAGGCCAAGTGCACTGAGATCTGAGATCTGGAGTGGGTTTATTGTCAGGATTAGTCACAGTTGTTTCACTTTAATTCATGTCACACTACAGCCATCATTCTACGAGACTGCTTTGGAAAGAACTTTTGACCCCTACTAATCGAGGAAGTAAAGCCCAAATTGAAAATAACTTCTCTGAGCCACTTGCTATGGGAAATAATTACAAGGTTGCACTTTGATAACTTTTTTTATGGCCCACTCTACAACTACCTTCTGATTGAAAATGGAGATAGCATGATGCTTTTACTGCAAAGAAAAAAAAAAAAAGAAAAGAAAGGAAAAAAAAGGAAAAAAAAGATGTGTATTGTCAGTGTCTCTTCCATACTTTAAAAGCTATTTTTTATTCTGGTCTAGTGCAAAGTGGGTTTTCGCGTGAACAACCCAGTCCTCTGGGGCTGTTGTGCCGCTCTTCTGGTCAGCTCGGCCCCATATGTGCTGAGTGGGGTGACGGGAAGGGATGTCTGTGTAGGTTGCAGTGCAGTATCCGTGCCAGTCTGTCTCAGTGCTGAGGCTGAGTCCTGAGAGGTGAAGCACCAGCCTCTTTCACAGTGGGTCCCATGGGTCTGAAAGACTTTTTAAAATCTTGCCCGGAATTTACCAATTAAAAAATATGTCATTATGCTACCAAATCTTGCTTTAACAATGAAGATTATCTTCTTTTAAGCCATCTCGTCTCCATTTTGTTTTATTGGTGGGGAGGGGGATGAGGTCCTTTCATTTGTATCCTGGTTATATCCCTAAATAATGTAAAGTGTCTGCTGCAGACCTGCTGTTATGCGGGTCACCTGGGTCCCTGTCCATCCCCACACTTGTCACCCTCCCCTGTGGTTCCTCTTGTGTGCCTGACACTGGGCAGCATTTTAGTCCAGGCTGGCATAGTTAGTTGGAGATGCTGTGTGAGATTTTAGGAGTGTGAGTGGGGAGGGAAGGACCTGGACTGGTACCTCCCTGACACTCAGCTTGCTGTGTGATGTTAAGCACTCAACCGTCTGAGCCTCCTGGCCTCACCTCACACTGTGGTGGTGCTGTGAGGAGAACAGAGCAGGGGTGGGGGTGGGGTATGGTGCATTTGCCACAAGACTGCACCCCTGACAGGTGCTGGGTGCACAATGACTTTGTGTTTTATTACAGTCACTACAGTGGAAGTGATTTGTTCCATGTTGCATCCGATGTTCCAAAACTGCTATAGAAGATTACCTAAAGAAATTCGTGGTGCCTAATTTAAAGCCTGTTTGTTCTGGAAAAGAGGTGACAGTGTAATGTGTGTTAGTTCTCTGATGAGAGCACAGTCTCACAAATATTTCTATGTTGCCTCACCAGCGTTTGAGATTGAAAGCAGATCCAGCCTGTTTCTCCAAACACTGAACTCGTGGCTGGGAGATAATCTCTTTTCGAGGTAAAGAGGATTTGTACTAATTTTTTGGAACTAGCACTTAGGAATCCCTGGCTGTAGCTGCGGTGTAGATGTAACATCAAGAGGAAATATTTGCATAGTTACATAGTGGTAGTGGATGAGGTTACAAAGGGAAGTGAAAATAGCTTAGAAGTTAGTGTTGGTGAACCTTTTAAAATCTAAGTTCTACTTACTAATCAGATCTCATGTGCTTAGCATCATTTCTGAAGGAGTCATAATGCCTACTTTATAAGGATAAGGGCTGTCAGGAAGGATAGTATCTGTGGAGCACCTTGGTTATCCTAACTGTCCTCTGATCTTCCCGTAATGATTGGCACATTTCCACACGCAACGACCTCTTTTTTACTGACTTGCCTGGCTTTCAGACTTCCTCAGCTTGTGCCCTTGTTTCTGAGCCATTCCTGTAATTGTCCACCTGGTCTGAGGAAGACCAATCCTGTCACCCAAGTTGCCAGGAGAGTTTTAGGAAAATAAGATTTAAAGAGAAATAGGCTACCATCCATGCACCAGCTAACGCTAGTGAGCAGAGAAAATACACCAGTGACAGATAATGACTTCCTCCTCACGAAGCCCTATGGTCCAAAAAATGACATTTCAGAGTTTAATTTCTTTTGGTATTTCTCTTGATATTCTCTCTCTCACTCTCTCTCTCGCTCTCTCTCTCTTGCTCTCGATCTCTTTCTGTGTATGAAGATAGCAGAGATTGTTTTAAATTCTGCATTTATTCCAGAGGTGCTGGGTTGTAGCTATTCTCTTGCCTATGAAAGAGAGACTGGCAAGTCACTGCTCCAGTTTTAGCAGCCTGGCTTCATGTCCCTGTGGAACCTTGCAGAGCACAGCATCCCAGGGGCCCTCACAGCAGAACCTAGATGCATGCAGACCCCTGGGCTTGTCCGTCCCTGCCTGGATGACTTATCTCCTTCAAATGTGAGTCTAAAACACAATCAGAAATAAATCAGGACACCTTCAGACAGCAGTGACGTAGCATTTATTTATACAGGTACAGGGTGGGAACTGAAAAGGACCATCCCAGAGTCTGGCTCAAATCACTTATTTGATGTTGGAAGAGCTGCAGGGTGTGTGGTCTGCAAATGACATCTGGATCAGTTTTATCTTTAAAGTCTATTTAGGTTTGTTTCCCTTAGACATGGAGTCTTAATGTCCCCTTATGGGTCACAGATTCCACTCAGGGCTCACACACTCACATATTTATAGACACAGTGCTGATATGAGCCCATGAGAAAGACAGGTTCTCATTTTTAAGAAGTTGGCACAGTGTGAGGTTGGTCACCGGGAAGTGCTGGAGACAGGAAGTAATGCTTTTTAAAAGAAGATGCCTACACTTTCATAAATTTGAAAGTTTATGTATATATTATAGTGCCAAATCTTTCAAGCTGCATAGTGCATATATGTGTGTACATACTGTGATGGTAAATTTATGTCCTAGAAGACACTAAATTTTGAGAGCAACATCTGCCTTAAAGTTCCCATTTAATGAAGAGAACAAAATGCTATAATAAGGACCTTCAGAACTGAAAGTAAGAGTTGCTCTGTTCATTTCAAAGTAATAAAGTAATAGCTTTGAAACTACTTAGGCATAATTTAGAGACCACAATTTCAAGTGAAATAAAATCCGACACAGAAGCTTAAATAGTGCACAGTTTCTCTTATATGAGAAACCCAAATTATAAAGGAAGGGCAACATAAAAGATAGACAATAGAGAGTAGCGAGATGTTTCTCAAATGGGAAGGCAATCAAGAGATGGAGGGAGAGGAGAATGAGGGGAGAGAAAGGGGATAAAAAACAAAATCAAGGTGTGTCACGTGCATGAACCAGCTCTGCAGAAGGAAGGTAAACATTATAAACTGCAAGCATGTGCTAATACAAATTTTAAAATGAAGGCTGTGAGAGGAAAAATAAAAGCATATACCAAGTAACTACTTAGAAGGTAGACGTTAAAAGAATTACTGCAGTTCAAATGTGAAGACTTGTTTGATATTTTTATAGTTTTGGTTATTATTATCAGAGTGGTATTTTTTATTTTTTAACAAAAATTAGTGAGTCATTGCTGTATATGCACATTTTTGCCAAAACATTAGGAAATATATGTTATAAAGAAAAGACAGCTGGGGATATAGCTCAGGGGCACAGCACCTGACTGGCAAGTGCAAGGTCCTGAGTTCGATTCCCAGTACCAAAAAAAAAAAAAGAAAAGAAAAAACTTTCAAATAAAAGATTCTAAATTGACTTATATTTCTTAGAAGAATGAACCTTTGACAAGTAGATACACATTTTTCCAAAGACAATTATAAGAACAAATTTTGATGCTGTATAAACACTACAGCATAAAAACCTATAAAGAATAACTGTATAATGAGGAACTAATTCCCCAGGTTGTGAGCTCCTTGCCAGTGTGGCCAGAGAGATAATAAGGCTGACAGGGAAAAAAGGAGCTGGGGGGGTGGAGGGCTTGGGTTTTCTCCCCTCCAGATGAGGTCTGATGTCATGCTGGAGTGACTCTAGTCAGATAGCCAGCTTCCATAAGGAATCTAAGTGAGATATGGTCTCTCTCTGTGAACCATAGGTCCACCTGCCTTATGCCTTTCCATGCTATTTGTGGCTCCAGTCCTTTTCCTAGACTTGACACTCAGCCATGTCTCCCCCTTCTCCCTCTGTGCTACATATATTTGCCTGTGTCCCAGGACTCTGAGGAGCTGTTGTCATTTCTCTGCTTCTTTCAGAATCCAGCTTGTGTAAAATCATCCACCATGTTATCTTTGTCCACCTTGGAGCAGTACTGGCCCTGTCCTTGAACAAGGTCCCCTCTGGTGCTGTGATGTTGCCTCATCCCCTCGCTGGGCCTCCTCAGCCTCATTTATGTCTCCCCTCCCTCAACTCTCTGCTCAGCCAGCACTCAGGTTCTGTCCTTGGCTCTCCTCCTCCTTCCTGGAAGATTAATGTCTGTCATCAATTACTTTCTGTATGCTGATGATGTCCAGATTGGGATCCTTCCCACATCTGCCTTTCCCAAGCTCCAGACTCCCTCTTGACCTCTTCCCTTTAAATGTGATGTGAGCACCTTCAGCTCAACGTGTTTAGAAACTGAAGTCCTAATCTTCCAATCTGCCACATCCTGGGCTCCCTGAGCCTGCTTCTCTTTATAGTTCCTGTCTCAGGACAGGGCTGACACCTACTCAGATGCCTGAGCTGTAATCAGCCCAATGCCCAAGCTCTCTGTCCCATGACCACTGTTGTATTCAGGGCCACCACTGTGCTACATTTGCTTCATGGTAAAAGTCTGTTCTCTCTCTCTAGCATTTCTTCTTATATATATTTTCTAAATTTTAGAATGCATAGGAAGAACTCTCCTGGCCTAAATTCTTCCTTTGGAGAAAGTCCTATTTTCTCGAGGATTAAGTCTGAATTCCCTACCATGGGAAGAAGCCCTTATAACTTCATGATCTCATGATTACTTGCTTTGTTAGCCTTGTCTCTCATTACCCAGCAATGTGAAAAAAGCTGAATTTTTCCCTTCAGACATTTTTGCATAGCTCCATCTCTGCAGCTTTTGCCTCTTTTGCTTTGCCTTTTTACATGTCCATTTCCTAATTGCCCTCATTTCTCTGCTCAGATGGTCCTTCCCTGAGGTTCTGGCTGAATCTTGCTTCCTTCCTCCCTCTCACTCAGGCTGAGTTTTGTGTTTCTGTGGACCCATTGCTTACCCCATTGTAGCTCAATGTTCTATTAGAACTACCTTTGGACTCTCAACTTCAGTTTCTGAACATTAAAGGTGGATTTCTCCATTCCTAAAACTTCTTAATAGTTCCTGGAATCCAGAGGGTTCTTTACAAGTCTTTCTCAAACTGAGTATATGCATGAATTAAAAACTGTTTACTGTTCCCATAGTGGCTTTGCCAGTGTTACATGTGTAGCATGGTCCCTCAGTTTCAGGGTCTCTCTCCTTATTCTGAAGTTTGGGAAGTACACAGTGCTCACGCTGAACTTAACTTCAAGACATATTGAACAGCATATACCATTAAATGACGAAGGAAGTGCAGAATAGCGTGTTTACTTCCCTTCAGGTAAGAAGACAGGAATATGAGAGAATGTGTGGACACCTACTCATCTGTGCAAAAGGAACTGCAAGGAGGATAAATAGAAACCACAGAGATTCATTACCCCCAGGGAGTGAGTGACAGTGGGGTGGAGAGAAGAGGAGAGAGCACAGTAGGGTGGAGGGAGCATCCATTCTCTGAGAACCTCTTTGTGTGTGGCTTAGAGTCCTAGAACCACAGCAATCCTTTGCAAACCTGCTCTCCAAAACAGGTAAACACATAGAACCAGGATGTGAGAGGACCCGGCAGGGAGTACAGAATGGAAGAGTGGAGGCCCATCCTGTTGTCCACACTCAGGAAGTGGGGACAAAAGTGCAATCCTGAGTATTTAGACTGGATGTGGCATGGTTGCTGGCTAAGAGAACTGCACACAAATTGGCTCTCAGGTTAGTAAACCGCTGCTCACAGAAGTCGGGGTTGTCCATCTGACACTGCTTCCTTTTTGTTCTCAGAATGAACAAAGAAGGCAGACTGCAGAAGGGGAAAGCCTGTAGTGTTGGACTGAAGTCGGAGCCAGCAGCAGGAAAGGGTAGTAGTTCATTTTATGTCTTTATGGATACACAGGTGTGTATACACATAGATAAATCCAGAAATAAAACAGTTGTATGTGTGCACATGGTTTGACACATTAAGAGGCCCTTCCTCTGTCTGCTGAGGGCCAGGAGCAGATGTCCTAGCAGCAGTGAGCATACACAGAGCCCAGATCTGGTTTCCTCATGACCACCACCAGCAAGAGGAACCAGCTGCTTACGTAGGTCACACATGCATGCCCTGTATTCTGATTTTCCTGCTTTCTCCACTGTACATATTTCCCGGTATGTGAAAAAGCAATTTTCAAGCTGCAAATACATCCAGCTCTGGGGATTTTAACATTAAAGATAAGCATGAATAGTACCTCCACCTGCAGTGCAAACATACAACACTTAAGTACTAAAAGAAAGGGAACATGGGTTCTTGGAGAATTGTTAATGCTAGGCCAGGGCAGGAAACACACCAGAAGGGAGAAACATCCTGTACTGCCAGAAGCCACAGGTTCAGGAAACACAGAGCAAAGGACAGCCCAGAAGCCATGACTGGAAGAAGGTGAGGAACAGAGCAAGAAGTGGTAGTGTTAGATCATAACTCATAGGATAAAAGTCCATAAACCAGTGCTGCTATGGAGAAATGGCCAACTAAATAGGACAGGTCTTCCTTATCATAAAATCCCTCTGAATAAATGAAGAGGAAATGAGAGAAATAGAAATCACCATTAGCTAAACATCATAATAATCAGTGTTGTAAAATCCACCAGCGCATACTAGCATCAGAAATGCTAGTAGCTTGGACAGAAACATGAGAACGTGGTATTTGTGTAGTCTAAAGTATTCTTCCAATATGGCTATTAATTATAAAGGGAAAACTGTTACTTTGCAGTGGAGAAACTTTGTAGATGTCTTTAACCAAATGATCACAGTCACCAGCACTGGTGAGAAGACATTTCAGCATCAGGCATGTTGTGGTTTAGATCTAGAATGTCACCCAAAAGACTCAGGTGTTCACAGGTGGGGTTTTGAGGTTGAGGGTACCATATTCATCATGGGAGTGGTCCATTGATGAAGTCATAGCTAAATGCACTGTTACAAGGTGGGGCCTGCTGGGAAGATGTGAGTCACTTTGTGAGAACTAGATGGGTCTGTCTCTCTCCCTGTTCCTCCTTTCCCTCTGTCCTGGATGCCACAGTGTGAGGAGCTTTCCTCTACCAGGCCATCCTGCCTTTGAGCCAATCAAACAACAATTGAATCCTCTACCACAAGTGTCTCTGGGAGACTGCCCTGTCAATTATGCCAGAGCAGGCTATAAGCAATGTGGGCTGTGCAGAGTTAATCCCACAATTGGCTCCTTTTAAAACATGAGTCAAGCTGAAGCCCATGTGGCTCATGGGAGTGCTGCAGTTAGTGCACGTGGTACCATTCCGCCCACCAGTGGCCACAGCAGAGACCAGAGATATGGTCTGTGAAGCTGTGGGGCCCTGATAAGAGTTAACAGGGCACCAAGGACAAGTGACTCTCCCCAATTTCCTCTCCCAGTTTTGTAGTTTGTTTTACTGGAAAAATGAGTTACTTATTAGCCATGATCTATTCCTTGTTTCTTCTGTTCTTGAATGTTTTGTTCCCTTCTTTACAAGCCCTTTACATTGTCTTATCCTCAAAAACATCACCTCCTCACCCCGTTCTCCATACTGCACAACCAATAAATACTATGGATCTGGCTGGCTTAGGGTCTTTGCTGTTTCAAACACTGCCCATCCCAGTTCCCCATTTCACTTTTGTCTTATCTCTGAGTTTTTCTTTTCAACCTTGTGTCATAGCACCAAACAAGAGATTGGGATCTTTGCTGGTGTCTCTGATTAGCATTATTTTTGTGGTGTTGAAAAGAACATACAGCCTTAATCTAATCATGAGAAAGAATCAAAGCCAGGTTGAAAGTCATCCCAGAATGTGACTTACCAGTATGCTTCAAAGGTGCCAGGGTCCTGAAAGACTTGGAGCTATTCCAGGTTGAAGGAGACCAACGAGATGTAACAACTAAACGTGATGTGGGATTCCAGAGTGGATCATGGAACAGGAAAAGAGATTAGTGGAAAGCAGGAAAAATATTAACAAAGTCTGTATGTTGACTGATTAACACTGTTATGCTCATGTTAATTTCATGATTTTGATCCTAGTTCTATAATTATATAAGATATTATATATGTAAGAGTTATGTGAGAATTTACTGTGCTATTTTTTCAATTTTTCTGTAAGTCTGAAATTACTTAAAATACATTTTCATTTTAAAAAGAGATAAACTATACATAGTCTATGCTCTAGGATCACTTAAAAGCAAATACAATAGGGTAAATTTATTAGGATATTCACTATGTGAATTGGGCATGCACTTTGAATTCCTAAGATACTAACAGGATAGAAAACAATAACAGAATAGAAAGAGAAAATTAACCTAACAGAGGCAAGAGAAAGCAGAGAAGAAAATGGTAGGACAAATGGGAATTCAAGATGTTCTTCCTGTCCCTTTATTAAGGACAATCACTTCCTTCCAAGTTTGTAGACTCTTTTGCCATGAATAGATGTTTGTTTATTTGGGGTCTCTTCTGTGACTAAAATGATTATTTAATTTTTTAATATTTTGCCATATTGCTTTTCAATTTTGAGTTCCAGTTAGGAAAACCTCCCTCACTCCAGGTTATTGAGGAGTTATATTTTCTTCTCTAGCTACATGGTTTCATTATTCTAAAGTTCCTACTGCTTTGGAATTAGGTGTCTCCTTAAGGCACACTCATCTTCCACATGCAGTGGATCTGAGTCTTGCCTGCTACTTGGTTACAATAATCTCTCTGCTCCTGTGCCTGGGTCACACTTCCAGCTGTAATATGTGTTCATGTCTTGCTGTCTTTGCTCTGTACCTCTTGTTTCTCAGAATTAAATTTTGCTTGCTTAGTCTTTTCTTGGTTGCTTAGTATTCTAAATAAATTTGCAGTTGACTTGTTCAGCTGCAGAGTTTGGGGAAAGAACCTGTTAAAGTGGTGCTTCAGTTCATGAACTTAATTTGTTCTGTGATTTTGGAAAAATCATGTTTTGTGTTTGTGTGGGAAAGATGTCCACAGCTGTGTTTGTCACCTGATGTAGAGTTTGGAAATGAAGACAAAATTTTTCCAAATGCTTCTGTTTTTGAACCAAATTGTTTGCAAACAAAAGCGTTCATGAACTGAGGTACCACTGTATTATTTTGTGGGGATGGGGGAAAGTGTGGCTATTTGATAAACAGACGTAGAAGAACCAACATCTGTGTGACATCAAGTCCCTGTGTCCAGGAACACAGTGGTCTCCCTGAGACTCCTCAGAGCATCTCAGTGCTGCTTCTCAAATTCTCTGAGGAGCTGAGAGTTTCCCGTGGGAGAGCATGCAAGTCTTCAGCTGATGAGTTTGACAGTGCTTTCCATCATCACTGCCTCAATCAAGACAAAGAATGAAAGGCCCCAGCCCATACCCTGTGAATGCCTGCCTCAAATTTCATATTAATCCTAGTTAGGGATTTTTGTGTGTATAGTTTGTAAACAAATCATATAGGGTATGCCTTTTTGTGTTCCAGGCTCTTTGATTTTTTTCTTTTCTTTTTTGCTTTCTTTCTCTCTGTTTTTCTGGTATTGGGGGTTGAACCCAGAGCCTTCCCATGGAGCTACAGCCCCAGCCTTTTTTATTTTTTATTCCGAGAAAGGATCTCACTAAATCACTGAGTTGCCCCAGCTGGGTTCAAACTTGCAACCCTCCTACCTCATTCTCCCAGAGTACTAGGATTATAGTTGTGCACTGTTATACCTGGCCAAGGTTTTTTTTCACAGATCAGTGCTTTTGAGATTTGTTATATTCTGGCATGTATCATTAATTTTTTCCTGCATTCTATTCAGTGGAATTTCATCCCTTCTCCTGATCATGGGAATTTGAGCTGTTTGAAGCTCCCATTAATAAGGCTGCCATGGGGCTGGGGATTTAGCTCAGTGGCAAAGCGCCTGCCTGGCAAGTGCAAGGTCGTGAGTTCGGTTCCTGGTATGGGAGAAAAACCAAAAAAAAAAAAAAAAAAAAAAAAAAAAGGCTGCCATGACATTTGTGTATAGGTCTTTGTGGAAGTATGTGTTCAGACCTAGAACTGAACACTTCAACTTTATTCACTGAGATATACAGAGCCGGCTATCCTGAAACAGATGTACCCTTAATTGGCTACAAAAAATGTGATTGTGTCCAACCAAGGCACCAGTGAGTCTCAGCATAGCAAGGCAGCAACACTCAGGGGAGAGTAGCCACCATGTTGACTGCTGGAATGAAGGCTCAAGTAAGAGCCTGTGAGAGTCCAGGACTAAGAAGTGAGATAAGATTGGGGCATAAGATTAACTGAGGCCATGGGACTGCAAAGAATTCTACCTTCCTGGTAGTAAAGGTGCCAACCTTGGATACATCAAGCTATCTGTTCCACTACTAGTTGGAAGGCCTCTGTGCCTGGTACAAAATTGTTCTATTTCTCCTTAGAGCCAATGCCTGCAAAGTTTCTCTTCTCTAGCACTCTGCCACAACCCCCACCTACCTCCCCTTGATACCAATAAATGTAATGAGCTTTCGAACTTGTGGCCTTTGTTCCATAGAGAGCATTGGGTCATCCTAGAGCTCCTTATCTGAAGAACTTTCTCTCTTTGTCTTTATTTTGTATTCAGGTTCCATGTTGCCAACTTGGAGACCTGAATCCTCCATGAGGGTTTCGGGAGAGCAGGGCTGTGTTTAACTCAGATTGTCACATAGTTTTTGAAAGTGGCTGTATGATTTTCTGTTCCCAGCATGTTTGAAGCTGCAGTTGCTCTGTAGTTCCCAGCATGTTTGAAGCTGCAGTTGTTCTGCTTGCTTATCAGCAGTTGATATTGTTGGACAACTACAGCCATCAGACTTAACATTTCCCCCTAACATTTTCATGATGAAATATCTTGAATGTATAAGATAATTCAAAGCATGAAAGGTGAATGCTACAGCATTGCACAGGTTCCAAAGTTACCATTTTTCTGTCTTTACTTTATTGCCCAACTGTCCTCCCGTCCCTCTCTCAGCTAGGTCTGTGTTATTTTCCACAGTACCTTCTAGTTCATTATGGATAGTAGAAGATTTATCCCTATACACTACAGTATGTTCATGGTAAATGAGCGCAGCACTTGCTTTGGGTGGTCGGGGTGATGCTTTCTAAGAACACTCACTTGTTATTGTACACACCTTTCCTCAATTTTGGTTTGTCACTCTTTGTGTCTCTGGCTGGAACACTTTAGAGGTGATACTATGCCTGCTCAGTAGATAGAGTGGTGACCTGCATTTCTGTGGAGGTGTTCATTTTGATCACTGTGGCTGTGTTTTGTTTGGTTACTCCCCTGTATAGTCATTGTTGCTTCCTTTGCAGCTAACAATCTGTGGAAATACAGCTTAAGAGCAGATCAATGTTCTCTTCCTTATCAAACTTTATTCCTCACATTTAGCACCTAGTAATTCCTGCTCATGTCTATGTCCGTCATTTAGAAATCCTCTGGAAGGAGAACCTTCTCTTTTTGTGTGTCTGTCTGTCTAAGTCATTTTCTCATTGCTGGGACTCAACACCTGACACCAACAAATTGAAGAAGGGAAGGTTTATTTTGGTGCACGTTTCAATCCATACTCCCTGGCTCCAATGCAGGATGGCATGGCAGGTGGGCAGATGAGAGCTGTTCATGGCGTGGCGGACAAAAAGCAGAGGTCGAAAGAGAAGCTGGGAAGGGAGAGGCAGCATTGCAGGCCACATCGCAGTGACCACTTCTTCCAACCAGATCCTGCCTCCTAATGGCAAGTCAGCCATAAGCCCCAATTACCTTCCAAAAGTATAGGAGGCTCATGGGGGGCATCTAGATACAAACCATGGCACTGTTCATCCATCCAGCTAATAATCAGTGGAAAGATTATATAAATGTTGTTGGTTTTTTTTTTTTGTTTTTTTTTGAAAGGAGTGGGAAAACTGTTTTAAAACAAAGTTTGAAAAGATAGCTTGAAACTATCTTCTTTCGGCAGTTAATTGATTGTTTTCAAATATAAAACATGCACTTTAAATGCCTCAACATTTTTTAAAGTTATACTGTGGGCTTGTTGTTCAGTCTGAATTTAAAAACCAATCTCTGTTCACAAGTGGGGTGCTTATCTGGCCTCTACTGTTATACAACCTTATCTGGCTGGAACAGGGCTGATGATAGGATGATTAATGGCTCTGAACTCCAGGACTTCAGATTGGTAAATATTTGTCTTTTTTGAAAACTGAAATGATTTAAACACAGATATTCCAGCCTCTCTCGATGTCCCTGCTCTTCGCTGGCCAGGCAGTGCTTCTGGCCTCTTGAAGGTGGGTGAGAGTGGGCGCTTCTGACTCCTGACTGGCTTCTCAAGGAAGTGCAGAGAGGTAAAGATTGGCCCCTCACTAAGAAGGCCAGGAGCTTGGTCTGCCTTATCTTTGCTCAGTCACTGTATGTTTATTATCATTGTTTGTAATAATACTATATTTGTATAGTGATTTCACATAAGTGGTCACATCTGATTATCTCACTCACCCTAGCTTAAATAATATTACCATTACTCCACTATCTACTGGAAACTAAGGTTTAGGGGTTGCTAGCAACTGGCCGGGGCTGCAGAGTAGTGGTGATATGGAGCTAGGAGGAGAGGAGCTGGCTGGACCCCACCAGAGGACATACCCAAGACCCCAGCAATAGCCATGACTGCAGCTGTGTCTGCAGGATAGCACGACGATGTCAGAATCGCTTTTTCGTTTCACAGGCAACATCTGCCACACAGGCCCTTTCAGACCGAGTTTGCCATCCTCTGCAGGTTTCTCTTACTTTCATGGAGAGTTCTGCTGAATGACTTTTTGGATTTTTAAATTTTATGCATTAGTACATGTTTGCCATACATAATAATCACATTCATCATGGGAATTTGTACTTGTACACAATACAGCTTAATTCTTTATTCCCATTCCTCCCTTTAACCCCTCCCCATAACCTTTGCTTCCATTTTTTCCTTCCATTCTTTTTAAATTCCCCTTCCCATTCCCCTTCCCCCCTCCATTTATCCTCTTTCCAAATAAACAAGTTGCTCCCAATACCTATCTTCCATTCTGCTCCTTATTTACCCTTTGGGTTTCTCACACATGAGAAACTATGCAATATTTAAACTTGCCTATCTGATTTATTTCACTGAAAATTATGATCTCTGGGTGCATCTATTTACCTAAAATTGTCTCAGGTTTATCCTTCTTTACGGCACAGTAGTACATTGTTGTGTAGAAATACCACAGTTTCTTTACCCATTCATTTGTTGATGGGCATCTGGCTGTGGATATTTTATTAGCACACATTTGGGACACATCATGAATATGCTGGTCATAGGAAGTTGGTTGAAGCCCCACTTTGGCAAGTTCCGAAAGACAAACCAGAAATCACACAGGAAGGTGAGTGTGAAACTAAGTAGTTCCACAATCTCCTTGCACAGTCTCCATGCCACAGCCTGCAGCACAGTGTTCAAAAGGCTGCAGGTAAGGATTTGTGTTGGGTCATCTTTAGGAAGGTGAGATTCCTGAGCTGGTAAGATCTGTCCTGCATCATCAGTGTACGCTTTCATATTTCCCATATCTCTTCCATGAAGGAAGTGGTGCATGTGGTCTCATCGGGACACAGAATATACATAAGAAAGAGAAGACGCATGCAGAGTGGTGCCGAGCATCAGCGCCTACAGAAAGGACATACTGAGAGTCCTGGAACAGGGGAATCCTCCATGCTCAAAGGCAGAAACGCTGCACCTTTGAGGACTCTACTTTCCAGCTGTCAGTGGGGCTGGGTATTCTCTACATCTGGAAGACTAACGCTTGCTCATTGGCCCTAAGTCCTGACACCTTGAAAATCTTAATATAAGGCATTCCTCTTTGAAATCTCCGATAAAATGGGAAATCCTGGAAGGTCGTTCTCCCCAGTGTCTAGCTTGGAACTCACCCTGTCCTCAGGGGCTCCCAGCCTGGCCACTTCATCCTCTGCAACACTTCAGTATGCACTGAAAAGGAGCCAGGAAAAGGAACCCTATCTCCTGAGGATGGAGCGCCACAGTGCGCCTGTCTTGTTCCCGGTGTTGCCAAGTCAGAGGGCTCCAGAGCCCTTGGCCATCTCCAGTGGGCCTTGTTGATTTGTGTTACAAAGAGGGAAACTTATTTCCTGAATGGTTAAGAACTCAAGTGTACTTACCACACCCATCAGCAGACTTGGCCCCAGTGTGGACCATGGCCCTGCCTTCACCACTGGGTCTGCTTTCTATCAGTTTGCACCTCCAACATGAAACATTTCAGCAGTGGCTGGGACGTTACTGATCACCTAATGATGGGATGCAGAGAAGCTGAAGATGAGATGATCCGGGCAGCAGCCAGACAGCAAAGTCCATCTCAGTAGAGCTCTGGGAAGCTGCCCAGTCCCCTCCTGGTGGTGAGAAAAATATGAACACCAGCCAGGCTTTTCAAGACAGATTACAGCATTACCCAGTTCCCTCCACCTCTGTAAGTCTTAGGCAAATGTTTGTCTGAAAATCTGAAACTAAGCAGTTTAGGTTCAACTGGAGCAGTTAGATTCACTTCGGACAGAACAACCCAAAAAGGAAATCAGTAATGTTTGTTTCATAGGTGGCACAGTCTTAAGAAGAACATTCTTTGCATGTGTATGCTCGTAACTGAGACGTTGCAAATGCAGCAAAAAGTTTTAATTACCATTTATTTTTTAAAATATTTATGATAATAAAAACAACAATAACTGATACTTATGGAGTCTTTGCATGGCTGGCATACTCATGATATTTAAAAATCCTACAAGGTGGAGACTGTTATTCCTATGCTTTACAGATGGTCCTGCAAACGCTTCCCTTGGATCGGGGACTCAACTGAGATTCCTTGGCTGATCTGGAACCTGACTGTCTGGCTGTAGCTTGGTGCTCTTAATCTCCACCTACATGGTTGCAGTTATGCATCTCTGTCCACCCAGGTAATATGATTAGTTAGTGACAGTTTCCCTGGATGATTATTCCAGCACAGAGAGATTACCAGAGCTGGGTGTGGTGGCATAAGCCTGTCATTCCAGCCCTTAGGGGCCTGGGGCAGGAGGACTATGAGTCTAAGAGCAGGTTGAACTACATAGGGAAATCCTGTCTCAAAAACCAACAAAACAAAACAGTGAGCAAACAAAAATCTATCTAATTATAAGGCATTATCTATCAGACCCAGTGAAAGAAATTGACTTTTTAAAAATATATTTAGCACCCACACAATATAATTGGAGGCAATTTAGAATTAAGTTTTGGGAACTGGATAGAAACGGAGTTAGGCAACAGTGGAGAAATAAGATTTTTTACTTGTGAGTAACATGGTTGCTATTCCTTGTGTTCCCAGTGGAGACTTTTGGTTTACTTTCTGAAAAGGGAAATTTTACAGATCAGACTGGCAGATGGGAGGTATTCATTTGTTTCTTCCAGAAACAGGGAAAAGAGACACAGAAGAGAACATATACAGGGAGAGGCCCTCAGCTGGGATACTGATGCATTTATAGACCTTTCCAGTTTTATATGCTGACAGTTTCCATGAAGATCACTGAGACCTGCGATTCAGTGACTTGGAGGGTGAGAGGTTTAACCCCCTGTACTGCAGACCATATTGTTTTGGACAACAAACCATGATGTGTGAACAGACACTGACCATGGCCTTCAGAGAGTATTTGCAAGCCATGCATTTACTGAGTGTGTGTGTCAGAGAGAGAGAAAGAGAGAGAGAGAGAGGCCATTTCTTTAGTTCTGAGGTGACCATTGTGGGCCAAGACACTTTGTACTTTGCAGAGGGAAACAATAAAAGTATAATACTTTAAAGAAAAGTAGTTTTTCTGGTAGAATTAAGTAATAGTAGAATGAGTTATTTTTGCTGGTAAAATGAAAGTACAATGTATATCCCATCTTTAATCCATAAATATTCTGGTCCTGGTATATTAAGCCTGCTTTCTTGTACATAAAGAGCCATTTTACCTCAAGCCTAACTTATTCCTGTAAAAGCAGAGCCTTGCTTTATGGTCTGTCTAGCTATATCTCTGCTTGACAAACAGACATCCAGTAAAGGAGCTATTGGAGACTGCAATTCTGATCAGAGACTCCGGCTGCTCTGCTTACCTGAGGCCCTGCTGGAAAGGACTGGTTTTGTTTTCCTGCAGGTTAGAAGCATCGCTTGCCAAGTTTGTGTTGGAGTTTGATAGCAAAAGCCTTTCCTGGCTCCAGAATGATGACAGTCACTAACATTTATATGATACCCAAACTTTCCCAAGCCTTTGATATGATCTCATTTTATCTTTACAGGGATTTTAGAAAGTAAAAGTCATAAGGTACAGTGTTGAGTTTGTTTTGCACCCACAAAATTTAAATATGCACAATTACTACAATAATTCCCTCTCAGTTTCTTAGCAGATGAACGTACTCTTGTTGTTTCTATTCTTACTCTTTCTTCTTGGTTATCTTTATTCTGTCTCTTGGTTATTAGCTTTTCTCCCAGTTGTTTTCTACACACCATGCACCAGGGAGCCCTGCAGAGAGCCCTAAGCAGAGCACAGGACTTCATGACACATGCTTCTTTTCCTTTTCTTTGTCACAAGAGTTGATGTAAACTCATGAAGTGTCTTTCTTCTTGGTTTGCCCATCCACTGGCAACCGTTTTGCATTGGGAAACGTTGACGCCGAGTGCTTGAGTCAGGCCCAGTGAGGGAAGGCCTGCTCAGCCTGAGAGGACTTGGGAAGAGAAGGAGGAACTGGACTGAGCAGGAGGCAGAGGGATTCCAGGCAGAGCGGGATGTGGGGCTGTGGGTGGTTCGGGAATGTGAGCAGACCGGTGGGCTGTGAAGTGGGGCTGGTTCTTGGAGGGAAGGATCTGGAGAGGTAAATGAAAGCTACACCTCATGGTGGAAACTGAAGCCAACTGGAGTCACTGGAGGCTTTTAAGTAGAGCAGCGATATGGTCACCATTCCCTTTGTGTAGTTGTATTCACTGCTTCTGCTTTAGGTAGTCACACAGACACACACACACAAGTCAGTGTTGCTGAGTGGTGAGAGTGTGTTCTGAGAATGTGTCATCAGGCAGTTTTGCCATTGTATAAACCTTAGAGAATGCACTTACAGTAAGAGGGTACAACATCGCTGGGTGGTGTCCTTTTAGGGGTGGCCACTGTACGTACAGTCAGGCAGTGACCACAATGTCATTATCCCATGCACCACTCTGTGTGTGCCTATACACCTGGTGCACACAGATCGAGGCTGCATGGCCACCATTTCAGGGACTTTTTCCCTTTAGGTTCTTCAGCAGCTTGTTTCAGTTGCATTCAGCTCAGCAAGGCACTTCCTGAGGAGCCCCTGGGGCTGTGAGTCCTGACCTGGTACAGCATGTGCACATAGGCTCAAGGAAGAGGCAAGGGTCTACATGACCAAACTTGTCCGCCCAGTCCTCACACTGCCTTGGGAAATGGTCCCTCCTGTGGCCACCAGTGCTATGTGCTCAGTTGTTTGGGAGGATCCACGTTGCCTCTGTTGCTGGCGCAGCCAGAGGTGCAGCCTCTGAAGCAGGCCTGCTGGATAGGAGGTAAGCAGCATGGCGGCCAGCTCGTCTTGCTCACCCTTGTTTGTATGCTTTCACTACCTTGAGGACACCCCTGTTTCATGATATTGTTATGTACAGGGTGGCTGGCATGCCATGGAAAACAGAGACCCATGTTCTTCTTAGCCAAGCCTCACAAGCTTACGGGGTGTAGAAGGTGCCTTCAGGTGCACCAGGGAACACTTCCTGGTCACTTAAGTGAGGTCGTTTACTGGACTGCCCTCAGCAGAGAGTCCAGCAAGTGCTGGCTGTGTGGTGCTTTCTTGTTTCTTTCCTCCCCTTTCTTTCTTTTTGTTTGTTTCTGTTTTGTGCTGTTTTTGGTCTTCTGGTTAATGCTGTTGCATCAGTTCTTATTCACTAGATAGATGAGTTGTCTACAGACAAAAAGCAATTCACCTGCCATCTATCTTTTCTCTGTTCTTCCCAAATATTTATGTGTTCTTCACTCAGGCTTTAGCATCAAGTTTAAACTTCACTTTGGAATTTAGGTTGGAGTTGTATTAAAATTTGAACTATGTTGAGTCTTACTGCATTTTTATCTATTTCTTCAAATCTTTCATTTATGTTTATAAACCATTCTTCTCTGATAGGTTTTTGCATTTCTGTTTTAATTTTTCTCCCACTTTATTATTTCTAAAAAAATTAAATAAACTTTTCTAACTTGGCTCTTTAAGTTACTCCTGTGCTTTGTTTTTTACTGACATGAAACCTCAGTTGTTTTCCCTAGCTCACTGAGTTTTTTTTTTTTTTTAGGAAGAGTTGGAGTGGGTGCTGAGGAAGGGGTACACAGCACGACCTTACTTTTTTCATCTAAGACTTATTCTTTGAACAGCGAGTCACAGTTCTGTCAGTGTGTCTTTTCTTTCTAATGGGGAGAAGCAAGATAATGGAGTTAAATAGGACTTGAATTGTGGAGTGTGACAGATTTGAATTGAAGTTCTTCCTCTCAGTATGTGTGTGACTTTGTGCAACTCACATAAGCTTTCTAGAACCTGTTCATCTACCTATGAAGTGAGGCCCTAATACCTACAATGGGGCCTCTGTTAAGTGAGCCCCATGGAAGGCAGGAGGCACCGTTGCTGGCACACAAGTACTTGGAACAGAGCCGTCACCAGCACTACTCAGCTGCCACACGCCAGCCCTCGTCTTACCACATATGCACCACAGTCTCTCTTCATATTGGAATACTGCATCCAGTCCTCCCCCTCAGACCCATAGTCTGGATCTCTAGATGTCAGCATTACTTACCCTGCATCATATCTGTGATTTCCCTATGCCTCGCATTTCTGCCTCCTGTGTTTCTCTATCTAGTGTCCAGTGCCACTGTGTGGGTTGCTGGCTTCTCGGTCAGTCTTCTTCTTGTTTATTATAGTAACTACCAATTACTAAACACAGCTCCTCCCTGGTGCTCTCTGTAAACATCTCATCACTCCTCACAATCACTTCTTGGGCAAGTCCTTGTATTTTGTACATGAGAGATTACAACACATGCCTAGGACCAGCCTGGATGTGTGGCCTCTCTGGGGCCTAGGGATGTAGAGTCTTTCCTATTCTATCACTCAGAGCTGTGAGGACCAAGGTCCAGCGATATGGTCTCATAAGCTGAAGAATGTGGCATCAGTGGAATGGCTCCATCCACCCAGAGCTTTCTCTGCTCTGCTCGCTACAGTCCTTTCCCACTTAAATTCACTGGCCTGTGGGTTAACAAGGGCCTGATTATCTTCCTTCTGTCTCAGTTTTCATGCCCTTTCTTCACTCTGTCCCCCTCTTCCTTCCTTTTCTCCCCGACATTTCCACCAAGCTGCTTCCTCAGGGAGCTCTGATTCTGTTTCCTGCACTCACCCAGAACTGTGCCTCTTCTTGGTGGTTTCTTGCTTTACCAGTGCCTTCAGCCATCTCTTTTGTGTTTGAGGCCAGTTGAAATTACGTTAATAGCCTAAGGACCGGGGATATAGCTTGGTGGCACAAGCGCCTGCCTGGCAAGCACAAGGTCCTAAGTTCAATTCCCGGTACAAACAAATAAATAAATGAAATAAAAATAAATATTTTCATAGCCTAATAGTGGGGAGACAGCTCCAGGTTTCCTCTCCGTGTTTATAAAAGTTGGTTTGGAAAAAGGCAGGACAGGCTGTAGAGGAGGTAACGAAGAAGAGAAGAGGAATGGCTGGTAAAGGCTGCTAGATTCCATCTTCAAAGGAAGGAGAGCTGGGGTTAGTCCAAGCTGTCTTACAATTGGAAGGGAGTCTCGGTGCCATAATCTGGATGAAATCTGCCTTTTGATTGCCAAAAAGGATAAGATAGAAATGCAGGTAAAGTGAATAATGCACAGTCGTGTTTAAACGGTGGATATTTTACAGTCTCTGGAATTAGAGATTTATGCTTGTGAAGAGTTAAGGAGGAATTTTTTAAGTGTTTATGCTACCAGAGTATAAAAAACATTGTCCAGTTGTTTATCTAATCTTCCGCTAGGTTTGCTTTTAACAGCACGTTTAGATTTGAAGTAGCCTAGGAAAAATAAATGGTTCCAGCCATAACTTGATGCCTCAGTGGAAATGAGATGGATCGTTTTGCATTCACTTTGAGAAGTTTCCCAAGCAGGCAGACCTTCTTTTGGACCTTTCTTCACAGCACCTTTACCCACAAATAACTATGATCAAGAACTAGGGTTACAAGTGCTCTGTTACTCCTCTAACTCTAGTTCCTATAAAAACTAGTACTACTAGGATCTTATTTTTTTTCTGGGATGGACATTTTGTTGTTGCACCTACTCAGCCTCACAAAGTCCCATGTGTGGTCCTATAGCAAGATTTGATTCTTAAAAATGTGCATCAACTAAAGACAACCTCTTCTGAGGACTTCTTTTTGAAACACTTTTCTGGCTTACAGAGCAGCCAGGTAGGTTGAGGAGTAGGAATCAGGGGTTCTATAGGGCTGGGGATATAGCCCAGTGGCACAGTGTAAGATCATGTGCTTCCTACATTTGAAATGGTCTCCCCATTTCACCCAAAGGACGCACACGTCTGCCCACAGGCTGTGCGGTCCAACCCCTCTGACCTCCTCTCCTACCATGCAGCCTCACTGACCACCCTGCTGTCTCTAGAACATGCCAGATCAGACAACCAAATTTAGAACTTTCCTTGACTGGCCAAACCAGTGATTCATCTTGAAGAAACTCTAGGTGCTGCTTTCTGCCTCCTTACCATTCATTGCGTTCCTCGCTTCAGCTCCCTGCCTCATCCTACATGAGACTCGCAGAAAAAAACTAGGGAAATTTGGCAACAGAAAGCAAGGGTAATGATGGTGCTAATATTATAATACTGTATCACTTATTAGGAATCACCACTGCTTGAAGTGCTCACATCAGCTAACTCATCTAATCTTCACAATTCCCCTGTGAGCCAAGGGCGGTTATTACTTTACACACAAGGAAATTGAGGCAGAGAAAGCTCAAGTGATTAGTTCCCTCACAGCAACAAAGCTGACGGCAATGCAGCTGGGGTTGAATTTGGGCCTCCTGGCTCCAGAGGCAGCTCTTGAGGTAGCTGGAGGATTCCAGAGCAAGCTGTTAGTGAGCTTGCTGACTGCTCCAGGTCGGTAAGCCCTTGGAGCCCTTGGAGCAAAAGGCTGGGGAGGAACATTCTTCGAGTTCACGAATTCCTTTTGAAGTCAACAAGAATACCTCAAGCATCCACTCTTTGCATGAGAGAAAAAATTTAACTCCTTGATTCTATGTGTTCATTTGCCTGTGCAAAGCCTATTTATGATATAGACTACAGAATCATCTGGGTACTAAAATGGAAAGGGTTTTGTGTGTGGACATAATGCTTTCTTATCTCTTACATGGATCCTTGAAATCTCTGGAGATGAGGTGTGAACTAACTAATCCTTTGTTAAGTGTTACTTCTCAGAGCACTGGTGAGTGCTTGCCACTAACCCCTTCATTGACAATCCCTTTCTTTTCCAGAAGGACTTGTCAGCATCCATAAACTAGTCATGAGAGAATGAAAGCTACATAAAAGTAGTCACGGTTCGGCATGCATTTAAATGCGTTGCTCTCCTCCACTGTGGTTGGCATCATATCTGGTAACTCTGGGTCAGCAGAATTCCTCCGCCAAGGATCATCTGCTGCCATGAGAAGGAGACCTACCACTGTTGCACCCTTTTATCTGAAGGGGTTGCATCTATTTGTGTCGTGTTATCTTACGGACCTGCAATTCTTAGTGGCAATGGGTCTGCTGGTAAACAGGAGGCAGTGAATGTGATTATGCACCCTGGCTGTCCTCGTCATCTCTGGAGTCTTTTAAAAATTCCCACCGTGATGTCAGAGAAGTTGTCTGTGAAAGTAAATCAGTGATTTCCTCTCACAGTGTTTTTAGTGCCATACTCAGATTTTGCCCCTGGCCACGGGTCCAGCTGGAGACTTGCCACCATGGTCTGGTGGGGTATGTTATTCTTTTCCTGAGCACTTCTTAGAAAGTTAAGTAACTACTTATACTGTCCTTATGGTCTGCAGTTTAACATGTGATTGGCTATACCTGTTAGGACTAACATGAGCTAACTTAGTGGGGGGCTTAGTCTATGCTGGGCATGTGAGAAGCCCTTATGAGCACTAACTGATTTACTCCTTTTTTCTCAGGAACCAGAAGCTCTACTTTCTGCATTTTATAGGAGAGGAAACCAGGGCACAAACTCACGGCCCATGGCACATGCCAGGCCTGTCCCTTTCCACAGTCAGAGGTCCTATTTCCCACCCCTTCCGTGAAATGCAACATTACTTAGTGGCTGTCACACGAAGTTGTCACCAGGCCCCAGGCTTGGTTTGAAAGAGTCCTGCATTCTGTTTCCATGAAGGTTGAGGTGCTGGTGTGCTTCCTCTTACCCTAAACCTGCTGTAAGCCAGCAGCCTGGCTGGACTCTCGGCTTCATCATCATCACCCAGGTTCTCTTGTTATTAAAAACAACAAAATGTGCTCACAGTTATGGCTTGCAGTCAAGCTGCGGGAAGAAACTCAACTTGAAGCAATGTTACCAGGGTCACTGAGGAGTTTACAGTCGCTCAGTGCAAGAAGGAGGCTGTGAGGAGCAGGAGCTCTCTTGTCACACAGGTCAGGCACAGTGGAGCTGTGCTCCTGCCATTGCATTCTCTTCCCTCCCTCCGCCCCTCCCTCCTTTCCTCCTTTGTTTTAGGAATTTCCACGACAGAACCACTGGTCTCTGTCCGCTGCAGCTACAGTGTTTTACAGTGCATGTGTACTCTGAGAGTGTGCTGGTCTCTGAAGAGGACTGAGGAGAGGAAAGTGTTTGAAATGGAAATGTCTTAACACGTCTTTTTCCAGTTGCACATTGGATTTCCTTACTATTTAGAAACAAAGTGGAAACTGAAAACCACAGCTATCTTCTTTCCAAACTAGAAGATCCTGAACACGGCAGTATAGGAAAGATCCAGTTAAAGGATAGCAGATCTCTTCTGTGGCAGAGCGATCAGCAGGGTGAAAAAGCAAACGTTACCTTTCTCCTGTTCTCCCCTCGGGACTGCTGGGTCACACTTTTATACTTCTGTTTGGAGGATCTGATGGTCTTGTTAACATGTGTGAAAACATTGTGATTGGAGACTTTCATAAAATACTGCGTATCTCTTCCTCCCAAGTTTCCAGGATTATGTTCTTACTGGGTGTGTGTCTTTCCAAGTGCCCCAGGTTAAGAACTCAGTGTGGTACAAAAACAGCAAATAAATGGGAGAGCGCTCCTTTCCTTCACTGAACAGAGCTCCAAGTTCCTGAGCAATCGTTTCATGGTGCCCTTTTGTCCTATCAGAGGCGGTGCTGACCCCAGTAGCTTCTCTCCAAATTCTTTCAGAACAGAGCTGATTCTCCATCTACAGGGCCAGTTGTCTGCACCTACTGTGGTCGGGGCCACAACGCACCCTCATGGCATGGAGCTCACCCTTGCCTGGAGTTAATCAGGGAACTCACTCTATGAAGCCTGTTTACAGACTGACGTCTAGAGAAATTCTTACCCTGGATCCATGCCAGTCTGTAGGATTTATGGGTAATGTATGCTTTTTTGTAAATAAGACTCTTTTCTGCTTGGCACATTCTTCTTACATAATTATCAATGAGTGGAAATGGCTGTGTTCCTGCAATTTCTTAATCCTCTCTACCCATGGACCTAAATTCTAACAAGCAGTCCAGCTAGAATACATGGACACTTATTGTCATTCCGGTTGTAGAGACATCTTAATGCCAGGAGCACCTGCTTTCTGGAACTCAGACTCTTACTTGAGCGTTGGCACCCCAGGGACAGTGCTCAGCGTCTGTGGGGCTTTGGAACTTGCAGAGACTCATGCCAGACCTCTTACAATGTATTAGCCTCTGTCTTATGCACACAATGGTCTCTGCTGAGAAGTGTGAAATGGAAACATTTTCGGCACAGGGCATGTGCCTATGCATAGCGTGGTCTTTTAAATCTCACAGTGTGTGTAGAGGACACAGAACCGAGCTGCTCACACTCCACAGGGCATCTTGGCGTTGTGTTATGCACATATCACAGGGACCTCTACGTGTTCTGTGCTAAGGGGAAGAGCTGTTGGGACAATTGCATGCCTCCTGCTCATACAGGGAGGAAGAGTGCTTCTAGCAGGACTTGAAAGGGACATAGGAGAGCAAATACTGCATCTTGGACCTGGAAGCCAGGGCCTGTGTAGAAACTCATTTTCTTCTGCTTTGCTGAGTTTTGAAACTGTGAAATTAACCTGAGTTAAGGGTGATGCATCCTATACCTTCCATACAAGGCAGAGTAGAATGAAGAGAGGTGCAAGAGATAGTGAACTCCAGCCCACCTGGGCAGGGGCACCAGCCAGGTGGAATGGGATGGTGTGGAACCCTGCTCTCCAGGGCTTTGCTCCTAAGGCATGTTTTTGGTTACTTTTCTTGTTGCTGAGATAAAATGTCTGATATCCAAATGTTAAAGGAAGAAAGTGTTATTTCAGCTCATAGTTTGTAGAGGTTTCAGTCATAATTGGTTGGCTCCAAGGTAGGGGGGCATGGCAGACAAACATCACAGAGGAGAAAGAGTCCATGGCATGGCAAATAGAAGGTAGCAAGCAGTAAACATTCCTCCTGTCTTTCTCTTTTATCCCATCCAGGCTTCTAGACTTTTGAGTGGTGCCACACAGAACTATGCTAATTCCAGTCAATGGATTAATTTAGTACGGCCCACCCTTAATCTCACAATCACACATACCTGATCCACTTTGCTCTGAAAAGTCTCAGCTAAGAGCATATGAGGGTTTGGGGAGATATTGTGGCGGGCCACCTGGGTGACTCTCCTTGAAGGAGGAGCAGTTTTCTCTATTTTGGCTAAACTTGACTCTGTTTCCATGTACAGAGGTGGCTAGGACTTTTCCTTATCCCTCCAGTTGGCTTTAAGCAATGCATATCAGTCCCTCCGAGGTGCTGATGGTAGTCTTTGAAGACAGCCAGCTGTGTTTCCCCAGACCCCTGTTGTTCCCTTGGAAGAACGAATGCTCCATGCTGTGGGCTGGTATTGAGCCTTGAAATAGAGGCTATGACTTCCTAGAGCTTGAAAAATTATACATCAGAGCTGAAGCACCAACCCCAAAGCATTACATTCCATCTCAGTTTTGTTATGCAGATTATTCTTTCTGCATATCCTTCTCTCTGCATATTACAGAGGTGCCATTGTGCCTCCTTCCTAGCCTAGCTCAGACCATTCACCTACTTCCCACCATTCTTAGTCACTCATCCTCAAACCACTCCTTTCTTCATGAATTAATAAAATTCAAGTTCAGTCCTGGGTCCAGGCCATCATCGTGGCTGGACTTATGACCCCTTGGCTCCACATAACTATAAATATGCCTTGGTATCTTTACTCTTGCCCTGGGTTGCTCTGAAAGTGGTAGATTGTAATTAACTTCTATAATTCCAATAACTTTTCCATGTGATTACAAATATAAACTTCCTCGGCCAAGATGAGGACTGGGAAAGGCTCTCTAGAAGATATCTAGGTAGAAGACATAACAGTGTGTCACCGAGGTCCTTGACTCCTGGATAATGAGCTCTCTCCTATAAACAGGGATGTTTCTGGAAAGTATCTGCTTAGTGATCACACTTGAAAATCCAGTGTCACAGAAATATTTGCTTTCCAAACTGACACACACACACACACACACACACACACCAGTCAGATTACAGTGTGCTTTTAAGAAAACATTCAATCCAGGTAGGGGACAGACTGGGCTCTTGGGTATGAGGTGAATTTTGAAAGGAGAGGGTGGATTGGTGAGAGGAAGCACTGCCATGTCCTATCCTGAGTTCCTTACATTTCATCTGTACTGTAGCCCTGTGGATGTCCTTGTCTGTGTCTATCCATGGTCTTCCTAGCTGTACTTCCTGTTCTGGTTTACATTTTTCTAACTGCTAGTATTTGTACATGGTTTAATATTTCATCATCCACTCCTTGAGTCATTTCAGACACCTTATATAGAAGTGGTCACACACACACACCCACATGACGTATGGATGATTCATCCTTTCCTTTTTATCCTGTCTTTCTCTCTCTTTCTCCTTCCCTCCTTCTTTTCATTGTTCTATTTTACCAAACTTTTCTAAATACTCAACCAAAATCACTTCCTGAACATACAGAGAACCAGACATGTAGCTTCTGTAGCTTACACTTTCCTTGGTTAGAAAAAGCATATTCAAGACAGCTAGAAAAATGAACCAAGTGAAAGACATCCCCCCACACACACATACAGGGAATGTCTCCCATGCTCTGGTGCACACCTTGGGCCACAGGGAGTGTTGCATATTGTAACTCAGCATGAATCTGAGGTGTAAAAGCAAAACTAGCCCTGTTTCTCTTTCTTCACAATTTCATGGTTAGAAGATTTGTTCGTGTTGTAGATGTTGGTGTTCTCAGTGTATGGATTTTTTTCTTTCCTTAACTCAAAAACTTTCATCTTTTCATTTGGAAGAAGTGCTTTACAGCTTCTCTCTGGTGTATCCAAGTTGCCAGTGTCCCTACTGCTGGGCTTTGGGGCTCTCAGTGAGTGTACCGAGTGTGACTTGATCCTGATGCTGCAGCACTGTTACAGCTGCCTGACCTTGAGATGGCTCCTGTCTTACAGCAGGTAGTGTACGCAGTGAGGATGCTCTGGACGGGGCTGGCTCGCACACGGGGCTGGGAGGGGCAGGGTGCCGCAGGATGCTGCCAGATTTTATCATGCTGTGCACAACAGTGCAAGATTAAAGGTTATGAGTCGTTTATTTCAGGGATTTTCCATTTAATATTTTGGACTGTGGTTGATTTTAGGAGACTGAAACTGTGTAGAATGACAGTCTCTGTGGACGACGTTTGTATCTCAGTGTGACAGCACCCATTGCCCACATTCAGCATGAATCATAAAACTTTGGAACGGATACGAATGCTAATCTCAAACACTCTTTTCCCATTAAGTAAATCTTAATTAAAAAAAAAAATGTTACTGGTGTGTGTGTTTGAAGTCCCTGCTGTTTTTAATTATTCCTGGAAATGTAAGCCAAGAAAACAGAAAACCCTCTGGCTGGTGAGTGTGCACAGGGCTGCCATTGTTTGTGATTCTCCAGAAGCTTCTCCTCATCTGATTCTTCTGAAATTTGTGAAGAGGAAAGGAGACCTTTCTCCCCACTGAGAAAGTAGAACACTGACATCCTCACAGCCGGTTGGTTGAGAAGTCACTGCTGCAGGAACACTAACCACAGCCTTGAGTGGACCCGAAAGAACTTACTGGCACCTCTGCCCTGCCAGAGGAGGCACAGGCAGGAGGCCAGGTCACAGGCCAGCCTGTGAGGACTGCCTGGATGAAAATTCTGCCAGCATCACTGCTTCCCTGAGCCTCTGCCTGGGTATCTGCTGAAGGTGGTTGAACTAAAACTAAGGTGCATTGACTCCACAGAAATGATGCAGAAAGTGCCACCCTGGATGTAGATAGCATCAACTAATAGGCTTGTAGCTTGGATGGAACAAACAGGGAAAGAAACAGTCTTTGCCATTGCCTTTAGATATCGGTTTCCAGTTCCTTCAGGCTTCTAGTGCATACTCTTCAGCCTTCCAATCCAGGCTGACTTTCTGACACATCCTTGCACTGGTGGCTGTGCAGTGATGGTGGCCCTCCAGCCCTTATGCCTTTGACTGCTGCTAGATCCTCGTGCCCTCCAGAGTGCAGGAACAAGCAAACCTGACATATACCTGACAAGTTGGTGGAGATCAGAGGGACAAGTTTGAAGATTAAGGACTCTAGGATGCCAGTCATAAAGGAAGCCAACGTTTATGAGTTTTGCCTCCAGGTGCTAAGCAAGATTCTCATAGTGAACAATAAGGAAAAACCCCTTGCACATCTGAGAGAGAGAAGAGAAAAGGAAACATATCAGGGCTTCGGGTTTTGCAAGGGGAAGCAATGCAATACAGGACACATATTTTATAATACTATTTTATAACACTCACCCAAAGCGCAAAATCCTTTGTAAATGGGAAAAGGATCCAGTGATGAAGGGAGAGGGAGAGAAGGAAGGGCAAGGGGAAGTAAGAATTTTGATGTGTTATGTATGTGTACCAACTCCCCATGATGAGTACAGTTGTGTAAGCAAATATATACCAACAAGCATTTAAAAAAAGAAAAAATATTTCAGTGAGTACTGAATGGCAAAGAAACATAGCTTGAAGAGACAGAGCATCAAAACATCGGACTAGATACAACAAGGATATCGGAATTAGAACAGGCATTTAGAACAACAGTGGCCAGTATGCTAATGGCTGTAATGGACAAACTAGAGAATATGAATGAACAATGTGCAATGCAAACAGAGTGATGGAAAGAATGAAAAACAAAGCTACAGGCAAAAAGCTCTGTAACAGAAACGAAGATGCCTTTGGTGGGATCATTGGCAGACTAGACATGGCTAAGGAAGAAACCCTGAGCTGAGGACATGTCCACAGAACTTCCCAAGCAGAAAAGTGAAGATAAAATAAGGATAAAACCCTAGAACAGCGATCCAAGAAATGAAGGACAATTGCAAAACGTGACATATATTTATAGGAAAACCAGAAAGTGAAGAAGGGAGAAAGGACAGAAGAAATGTTTGAATCAATAATGACTGAGAATTTCCCTGAACTAAGGCCAGACACCAAATCACAGACCAGGAAGTTCAGTTCACATAGGCAAGAAAAATATTCCAAATCCACACTCAAAGATAAATTTAAAAATCTTGAAAGAAGCCAGAGGAAGAAAACCTATTGAAGAATGGAAAAAAGAATTGGCACTGACTTCTCAAAATCCAAGCAGACAAGAAGGGAGTGCAATATTTAAAATGTTGAGCGAAGAAAAAATCCTCATCAACCTAGAACTCTGTACTAGGGTTGAACTTATGTTTTGAAAATACAGAGGAAATAAAGATGTTTTTAGAAAAACAAAACTGGGAAACTTTTGTAAGTAGACTTGCCCTCCGATTCTGAGACTGTGAAGCGTATACGGGTCTTGATTGCTGGCTTGAGTGCATTAAGAGCTTCCTGGGGTGGTGTGTGGGTTGTGATGGCGCTGAATAATCAGTGGGTTGATGAGTTTGTAACTGAATAGGCCATAAGAAGGTGAGGCCTAGTTGGAATGGGGAGGTCATGAGAACATGACCTTGGGACTGTACCTGGTCGCTAACCCCTGCTGCTCCGGGCTTTTCCTTGCTCTCTGCTTCCTTGATGCATAAGGTAAGCAGCACCTCCCCCACACCTTTCTCTCATTATCTGCCCTGGAGCCAGTTGACCATGGACTGAAATCTCTGAATCTGTGAGCCAAATCAGCCCCTCCTCCTGTAAATGTTATATGCCAGGTACTGTGTACCAGAAACAGAAACCTGACCAATACAGTCAGCAAATCTTAAGTGGAACATACAGATCATGCCAAAACATATCATGATCAATTTGTAGAAAAACACTGATAACAAATTGTCTTAAAGAGGAAATCTTAAAAACCAAACAATGAAAAAGACCTTTTATATACACAAATAAGGATTTTTGTTGTTGTTGGTTTTTCTCTGGTACCAGGAACCAAACTCACGACCTTGTGCTTGCCAGGCAGGCGCTTTGCCACTGAGCTAAATCCCCAGCCCTTACAGAATAAGGATAAGAGAATAGCCAATTGCTTACAGAGAAAAAAAAGCCAGAAGATAATTGGACAGCAGCTTTCATGATAAAAAGAAAATTGTCAGCCAAGAATTCCATACCTATTGAAATTATTCCTCAAAACCAAAGTTAAGATAAAAAAAATTTTAGACCAACAAACTGAGGGAGTTTGGTCATTGCCTGCAGATCTGTATTTAGGGAAGTATTCAAAAGTTTCTTCAGGTTGAAGGAAAATGATTCCTGTAGAAATTCATAACTATACAATGAAAATGTGAGAAATTATAAAATTTTGTAAATATACAGACTTTTTCCTCATTTATTTAAACAAAAATTAGCTGTTTATAGAAAAAAATAACACAGTTTGGATTTATTACGAATGTAGAAATAAAACATAATAACAAAAAGGATAGAGATGAAATCAAAAGCATGCTACTATCACCTTCTTACATTATATATAAAATAATATAAAAATATTTGAAGATAGGCTGTGGTATGTCTAAATTATATATAGATATTCCTTGTCTAACAACTTACGTGTGTTAACAACTGTTCATACATATGACCGAGGCATGTGTTCAGCTTACAACCTGTCACTACAACCCATCCTTGTTTTGTACAGACTGTACATCTTATGGATAGAAGCTCAATGTCTTTTTTGTACAGTGTACCTTTTTTATACAGTACAGTAATTTTTGTTAATTGTGCTATACAGTATAGTACTACAGTTTTATGTTCTGTTATACATTATTGTACCGCATGTAAGAGTTATACAAATAAAAGCAAAGTCATCAAATTGAAATTTCCTTTGAGCATTTCTTTGTTCTGAATATTGTAATGCACAAGCTATATAAAATTCCTAATTTAACAACCAATTCATTCAATGACCAACTTGTAGGAATGCAACTTGGCCTTTAAATGAGGACTGTCTGTACAAAGCAACCCCTAAAGAAAATCAAAAAGTATAAAATATAAAATGTACTAATAAGAAATATTCAACCAATCCAAAAGGTAGGAAAAGATAAAAATACAGGAACAAGGAAAACATAGGTAAAGTAGACACAAATAGCAAGATAGTAGACATAGCTAACTAGGCAGATATTTACATTCAGAGTGGGTTTTTTTTTTTTGTCCGATTGGATAAAAATCAAGTTCTAACTTAACCATATATGCAAAATATAAACTGTGATATAAAGACATAGAATGAAAGCAAAAAAGGAAAAGGTTGTTTCATGACAAATAAGCTGGAGTATCTGAATACTAATGTTACAGAAAGTAGACTTTAAAGAATTCTGAAAAGTTAAAAAGGCACTTTCAATACTACAGGGACAGCTCATCAGGGGTACATTCCAGGGGCAGGTGCAGCCCTGCCTAGCACAAGTGAGGCCCTGGGTTCCCTCCCCAGCAACAACAAAAAGCCCTATAGCAAATTCTCCCTCCTGCCATATTTCCTGACTTACATCTGTACTCATTCACTGACACCTCTGGTCATTCTCTGAGTCTTTCTTCTCTGTCCTAATCACTGTGCTAGGTGACAGGTGCATGGAAACCTGTCCCCACCTTTGTGCCATGCTTGCTGAGTGGGGGACATCACTGTACCCATTGGGTGCCCTGGAGCTTCTGTGAAATACAGAGCTTGGTCCTATTGGGGATGCTTTTCAGGGGAGGAGACTGTGGCCCTGAGCCAAGAAGGAAGTGGCTCTGTCCTCCAGGCTTGACCCAGTGTCCCCTCTGAGGAGCCTCTGGTGCCCTTCTTGAGGTGTCCTGGTTGTGCACTGGGACCCTTGGATGAGACACCAGGTAGACCCCACATGCAGGAGGCTGGCAGGGGAGCAAGGCCAGGAGGATGGAGGCTTGGTCACCAGGCACAGCGTGGCCCGGCCTGCCTGCCCCCAAGGAGCCTCCTTTTCATGCAAAGCAAACCCAGCGAGATGGAATTTCAGAAGTGAGGGGACGCTGGGCAGTGGGGAAGCTGGGGTGTGCAGGGAAGCACTTAGCCATGACCCAGCCTAGGTCCTTGCAGTGGGACCACAAGGGGAGGCCACCCCGCCTGAGATGTTCCAGCCAGCACCAGGGAGCAGATGCAGCATCACAGCCACTCACTGGAATGTGGAATGAACGCATTCCCCTCATCGCAGAGAAGGATTGTGTTTCCTGGAGAAGGAAGAGGAGATTTGCCCACAATTAGGCTGGAAGTGCAGAGGGGAGGTTACTTGCTGGCCTGGCTGCAAGGGCTGCAGTAGGGTCTACAGTGGAGAAGGTGGTGCCCCGGCAGCAGGCGGGAATCTTTGCATTCCCTGCCCTCCTGGCCAGGTCATCTTCCAGTCTCGATGTCCCCTGCATGCTCCGGTCCTCCCCCTCTGGATCATGTGGAACCCTTCCCTGGGCAAGTGCTCTGTGCCACATCCCTGAGAAAGTCGGTGTCAGGAGCAGGGGGTGGGGGGAGCAGCTTTGCTGTGTCCCAGCCTGATCATCGACATGTGAAGGGTGTGACAGTGTGGGCCACAGCACATCCTCCAGGGGACCCGGGGCTCCCCTCCATCTTTACCCCAGACCATGCCCTGCCTCCTTGGCTGCTTCGCCACTGTCCTCTGTCTGGGTCTGTGTGTCCTTGAGTCCCCTCCTGCAGGACCCTAGGCTTTGGGTTTTGCGTTGGAGTGACCAATGGCTTCCTGACCCAACTCCAGGCCACATTTCCTATCCCACCCTCCCTGCAGCCCATGACCAGTGTGAAGGCCATCCTTTGTGTCATTGCTAAATGGAGACAGCTGAGCAGGTCACACTTCCACAGCCCTTGTTCCTGTTTTTCACTCTTTTTTCTTTCCGTGTGGTAGTGGAGATTGAACACAGGGCCTCCACATTGAGCCACAGCCCCAGGCCTTTTAATTCTTTTTTTTTTTTTTTTTTTTTTTTTTGAGACAGGGTCTCTCTCACCCACTAAATTGCCCAGCTGGGACTCAAACTTTCATTCTTCCTGCCTCAGCCTCCCAGAGTACTGGGGATTACAGGTGTGCACCACTACATTCTTTCTTAAAAGATGAATAAATAAAATGGAAATCTAGACAGGTGCAGTGAATGCACTGAGCAGATGTGTGGTTTCTTTGGGGTAGATCTGGGGGCAGTTGGGGCAGAGTGTCTACCTTGGCCTTGGGGAAGAACATCTGTGACCTGTGACAAGGGACCAGGAAGATCCTTGGCCGGGTGCTGGGTGGGCAGGCTGACTCCTACAGCTCAGTGTGACCCAGCCAGGTGGCCCAAGCCAGGACACACACTAAACAGTGAGAACAGTGCATGCCTGGCAGGACACAGCCACTCCGTGATCCTTGAGCGCCACCTGCAAAGGCTCAGGGAACATTGTCCTCCTCCAAGTCCTCCCTCCCCGCGCCAAGTTGTCATTTCTCCCACAAGGCAAAAAGCCAGTGTGGCCACTGACTTTGGTGCAGAACAGTGCATATAGTTTGCTTTTGCTTGGAAAAAGTTTTGAAGGGGAGACTTTAAAAATTTTTTTTTAAAAAATCACTTGATGGGAAGACTTACAAGGTATAAACGTGGTGAGTGGAAGCACACACTGGGCTGTTTCTCCTACAGAATCGGCTGACTCAGCCACAGTTCCGCAGCTAGTTTCCTGAGAGCAGAGCGAGCAATTGTTCTGCAGTGGGAAGGTAACATTTTTAAGGTTTGCAGCAATCCCAGGCTCAGAGTCAGAGGAGCGCTCCACTGGTCAAGTTCAGGATGTATTTATCACGCACTCTTTGTGGGCCAACTAGGGCTTCCCACGGCCCTGGGAATGGCTTTCTCATGAGGAGCAACTGGGTCCTCAGGGAGTCCTTTCTCTGCACTTTTACAAGTTTATTCCTTTCCCTTCTATGAAAATTGGGTTCAGACTGGGATGAGGGAAAGACAAGAAAAGAAAGAAGGCAGGCAAAATATAAATATATATATGAATAGCTGCGATAACTGCATTGCTGAAATCTGATGGTGTATTGAAATGAACAGTTAATGCTTACAATTTTTTATGTTCTGATCGATTTTGCATGCTTGTGTCTGGTGGTCTGAGCGACTGATTTGAAGGTAACAATATGCACTGGAATTACAATGGTGAACTCCTACCACCTTGTCAAGTGAAACTCTGTATTATCTCTACTGTTTTATCAAAGAATTATTTTCTTATTCTCTTCAATGGTTTGAGCAACCTTTCATTCTTACAACTGGTAATCTGTGCAATGTAGTTGAGGATAGCGATATGTAAAGTAACAACCACTGTTGATTCATATTCTTTTGTCTTGAGACCCTGTATCACTTTGAATGTTCTAATTGTTTATGTTCGTGATACTGGTATGCTGCTACTCTTCTATTTTTGTTTGTTTGTTCGTGTCTCATTTACTACTGTCTTTGAAATAAAAAAGAAAAGAAAAGAAAAAATTAAAAAAAGAAAACTGGGTTCATATAATTCCCTTGGGAAATGTGGTTTAGAGGTCAACAAAAGGAACACTTCCCCCTGCAGACAACTTTGTCTCCGTGTGAGATGGACTGTCACTTGGGCATCGAGCAGTCCCCTGCCCTCCCCACCCTCCTGAACTGTGATGATGGCTCTTCAGCCCCTCTCCTCGTGATGGCTTCGGGGCCAGGAAGCAGTCTGTGGCACCAGGAGTGGACACAGTGCATGCAGCCTTCATCTCAGTCCCTGCGGGCACCTACATGTGGGACCTGTGGGCTCCTTGCTCGCGCAGGGCACCTGCCCAGTCCAGAAGTGACCAAGAATCTTGGGTGTGAAGTGATGTGTGTAGGGCTCAGGAAGGAGAAGGTGACATTGGAGCCTGAACGTGTCTGTCCTGATGTGTGAGGTGGGGAAGTGGAGGTATGGGCCCTGTCCCTCTGAAGGACAGTAGGTGTCAACCACCGGCCACCCTGGCCTCCTTTTCCTATCTGCCCCATGGAGAGGACAAAGCAAGGGCGCTGTGAGGATGGGCTGAGGTGTGAGCGTGGACACTGCACACTGCCCCCTCCCCATGCAAATCATGAATGGGCATTCCTGGCTCTGCCTGTGGTGCCCTGAGAGGCTTCTCTGAGCTCTCCTCAGGTGGCCCTGCTGCCCCGCTGTGCCCTTCTGCCCAGCCCCAGGCCGGGTCACTGTGTCAAGCAGAGCCACCTGGTGCAGCTTGTAGGAAACAGCTGGGGAGAACAACTATAGCACACAACCCAAGCCAGGCATGGAGGAGCAGGCCTGTCAGCCCAGCATCCTGTGAGGCTGAGGCGAGAGGACGGCAAGTTCAAGACCCAGCTGGGCAATTTAACGACTTAATGAGACCTTGTGTGAAACTTTAAAAATGTAAAATTGGGCTGAGGATGTAGCTCAATGCAAAGGCCCTGGGTTCCACTCCCAGTACAACCCCCTGCAAAGCTCCACTCATGAGACTTGGAGCTGCCCACACATGAGTGAATGATGCATGTTCTCCCAGAATAGATCATTCATAAAAGCAGGGCAGAGCCTGGTCAGAATTAGAAACCATCAGGCACAGGTAAGGGGCTCCACAGCTGGGCTGGTAACATCAGGAGCCAGTTGTGGCCCCAAGTTCAGTGCTGAGTGTGGGGTCCAGATGGACAGTGAGCTCCTGACCACTCCCTGCTAGTACTGGACAGAAACCTAGTGGGTGCCAGCTGCTCTCTCCACAGAGGGGCTGGGGCAGAGCCTCCTGGAGAGAGCCTCACCTGTGGGTCCAGCTCCCCCATCATGGTGTCTTCCTGCTGGAGGTGGCCCCAAAGCGTAGCACCTTCCCTCCTCAGGCCCATCACTGCTCTGAAGGAGAAGCTACAGTACAGCTGTGGGCTCCCCGCCATGAGTTCAGCCAAGCAGGCATCGAAACTATCAGAAAAGAGACCACACTTGTGCTGACCATGTAAGACTTTGCCCTGTGCTGGTCCCTAAACAATGCAATACAACAGACAGTAACACAGCAAGGCCATCTTGCCAGGAATTAGAAACCTCCTGGAGTTGGCTGGAGCACGTGGGAGGGCTGCATAGGCTCTGTGCAGACGTGGTGCCACTTCAGACAAGGGGCATGGAGGAAATGAGTCGGAAATTAAATTCCCATTCAGACTGGCATCCCAATCTGCTCTCTTGGTCTACAGTGCTCCAAGTGTTGGTGGCAATCAGCCACGGGAAAGAGGCTTTCTCTTTCAAAGAGTGAAGACAATAGCCATTTGGTTTTATATCATCTCAGACCAAGTTGAAATGAACAAGCTGACTACAAATGTGCCAGAAATTAAAAGCTGATTGTTAGGTACCCATCTCTGTAATGATAATGGTTTTAAAAACATGAAATTGGGGTGGAAGTCTTTTTAACCCTACAACTCTTGCATTCCGTATGCACCTAAAACCAGCATCACATGGATGATGTCAAGGTCTGCTGCTAACTGGAGCTTTCTTCTCTCTTGCTTTAGGGGTCAAGTGCCTGGATTAGTGGGAACTCTGAATTCAGTTTTGAAGAACAACTTTTCTATGTTGCCACCTTTCTGGAGCATGGTGTTGAGTCTTTCTTCTTAGAGCAAAGTCTTTCACTTTTGCAGTTTTGAGGCTGCAAATGTGGAGATTTGCTGCTTCTTGTGATGCCCTCAGGCTTCTTATGATGCCCTCAGAAGGAATTCTAGTTCTTCTCAGCAATCAAGATCTCCTTAGCTCTATCTTTATAGTTTACAGCTTTACTGGAACTTCTTTTCTGGCCAAACTCACATGTTAAATCATCCTGCTGGTCTCTTTGCTCTTGATTCTCAACATAGATCTTGTTAAAGGCCCTCAACAATAGCCATGCCACTGCCTCAACAATAGACTGCCTTGAAATTTCTTCTGCCAGATTAATTAGTCCACTGCCCTTAATTTCAGTCACAGGCAAAGTCTCTGGACATGAGCAAAATGCAGACAAATTTTCTGCTAAGTCATAACGTACATTGTCTTGACTCCAACAACCAATGCAGTCCCTCTCAGCAGAAACTTTCCGAACTTGGTCTTTATCAGCAGTGTTTCTATCAGCCTTCTGGTCTTCTGAGCTCCGAATAGAATCTCTGTTACAGAACAGCCTAAGGCATTCCAGCTCTACTTTTTCAGGTGACATCTCTGAACCTTTCCAAACACTTTCCACAAGCCATTCCCACAGGTTCTGGAACCATATAGTCAGGTATAGTCATAGCAGTAACCCCACTTCTCTGGTACCAAATTCTGTCTTGGTTACTTTTCACTCATTGCTGAGACAAAATACCTGACACCCAAAATGAAGGAAAGGAAGGTTTATTTACCTCACAGTTTTTGGAGGTTTCAGTCTATACTCAGCTGGCTCCAAGGCAGGATGGCATGGTACAGGGGCAATACTTCAAGGATGCAGAAGACAACAAACACAACAAGAGCAAGAAGAGGTGGAAACAAGCCTCTTTTTCCTTCCTTATATTGTATGCAGGCTATCTGCCCACACCATCTCCATGATGTCCTCTTGCACAGGCTCAGGATGTTCACAAAATGAGGACCTTGACCCCCTGCTAAGTCACTCAGTTAAACTTTTCATGTTGACACAATGAACAACATCCTAGAATGGTAAGGGCATGTCCTCTACACCCGGGATGTAGAACTGCTGAGTTACTTAGTTAAGCTTCTAGACCTCTCAAGTTGACCACCTTAGGATATGACCCAAAATGGAGTCAATGAAGTATCCCAAAGCAGTAGAAGTCTGTAATGAATGCTCTTAAAAACAGAAAGATCCTAGTATCCACTGCTGAGCTGCAAATTCACTGGGGTGAGGAAAGGGCTAATGTTCCCAAGGAAAAATACTGGGGAAGACAGGAGGTGGAGAGCCAGAGCCCTGGTCGGGGGTGGGGCTGGAGAAAGGTGTATGCAGGGCAGAGGATCCCAAGCATTCTGGAGACCTGACCATGGGGACAGGTCCTAAGTGTAACAGCTTCCTGGAAGACTGCATCTGAGTACAGTGAGAGGCTGAAGAGAGAGCTGTGATTGATCACAGTCACAATGGTCATCAGAGATGCATCCAAAAGCCCACGTGGTATTCTGGAGACACCACATGGATTGAGTGTTTCCTGTCCCCAAATCAGACTCCCAGCAGAGGAGGGAGGAGATAAGTATACCTGATCAGTACAGAGCCCATTCGGTGAGTGCCCACAAGGTCTGTGTCCCTGAGCAGAGGACACTCCTGTCATTCCTTTCTGAATGTGACCAGAACTGACAGGGGCCTTCCACAGAGCTGGGAAGTTGGTGAACTGCCCAGTGCTAGAAGATACTGAGTTACCATGACTCCCTCTGTGGGATAATTTTTAAAACTCTAGTACAGGTTGATGAGAAACCATTGATGAATAAGGGAAAGAGAACAAAATCTTGAAGATTAAAATATAACCAACTGTAGATTCTGGAACACAACTTTAGAAAATGAAGACACCCAAAATTGATTTACAAAGACATAAAACTAAACAGTATCTCTGAAATAAAACACTCAAAGGAGAGATTGGGCTGAGATGAGACAATGGAGATGGTGACATGTACTTATTTTAAGTTTATTTTTTCTGTTTCTACCTTCTATGGTTGCTTCTTTTGTTTTCAGTATCACTTATTCTCAAATCTACCCAGCTGTGATGGTGAAATGTCCCCTGAGCACCATGTGGCCTGTGCTCCACAGCTTGATTCCCTGTAGTGAGGCGTCTGAGCCTGCTGGGTTGATTTCCCTGTGTCTCAGTTATGGGAAGCAGAAGTAAATATTTTCTAGGTGAAGTGGCTTAAAATTTTTCTTGAATGTTACTTTCTAGTTTTATTACATTATGACCCCTCTTTGATTGTATTACTTTTAGAATTTATGAAGATTTTTCCCTTTGAGGAAAATGATATCATTTTGTAAATATTCTGTGGATAAATCTTCATGTTTCTCCTGGGTGATCTACTGATTTGTGAAACATTAGGCTAAAGTTTTTCATTGTGTCATGAAGTTTGTTAATATTTCCTTATTACTCTAACAGCTTCTGCTATATTCCTTTTTAGGTGCATAGAGATTCATAAAAATGTTTGCCTGCCTTTTCTTGTTGCAGTCTTCTTTTGTCCTGTTTAATATTTTCATTTTTTTGTGATATTAATATTATACTTCTGTTTTGAAAGCATTTACCTGGAATGTTATTTTCTAGCTCTTTATTAATTTTATTGTTTTAGAATTAATTTTATTGATACATTTTTGAAATGCATAATGACCACATTCATTATAGGAAATTTGTACTGGTACATGATACGTCTTGATTCTTCTTTTCTGCCAAATCCCTTCCATTCCCTTCAATCCCTCTTCCCTTCATTTATAAATGCTTTATTTACATTTTTTTCTTCTATAGTATTTTTTTCTTGTCCCTTCCTTGCCTTCCCCTCCCACTCCCTAGTTCCCCTTCCCATTTGAACATTTCTTCCCATTTGCCAATATCTATTACACATGCCCCATTAATATTCAGGTCTGGTATTTGTTTGCTTAGTTGGTTGGTTGATTTGTTTTGGTTTGGTTTGGTTTTGGTTTTGGTTTTGGTTTTGCCACTGCTGTGCTATTTTGACATAGTAGCTTTGTTGTATAATTTCAAGTCAGGGATTGTGAGGACTCCTGCCTTTCCTTTGTTTCTCAGAATTGATTTTGTTATTCTAGGTCTCTTCTGATTACAAATGAATTTTAGGATTTTTTTTCTCTAATTATCTGAGGTATACTATTGCTGTTTTGATCAGGATTGCATGAAATCTGTATAACAGTTTTGGAAGTATGACCATTTTCACTATATTGGTTTTCTCTACCCAAGAACAAAGGATATCTTGCATTTTAGAATATCCCCTTTGATCTCCTTTTTCAGAGTACTGTAGTTTTCCATGTAAAGGTCTTTTACTTCCTTCACTAGGTTGACTCCTAATTATTTTATCTTTTTTGATGAAATTATGAAAGCACACTAATTTCTATCTCAGTGGATTTGTTATTTGTGTACAGGAATGCTATTGATTATTGAGTGTCGACTTTGCAGCTAGCTATCCTACTGAATTTGGTTATTAAATCTAGAAGTCTTTTGGTGGAGTTTTTCAGGTCTTCTATGTACAGTATCATGTCATCCACAAATAATGATAATTTAATTTCTTCATTTCTTATCATTATTCCTTTTATTTCTTTTTCTTGTCCAATTGTCCTGGCTAATATTTCCAGAACCATATTAAATAACAGTGGTGATCTTGGACATGCTTGTCTTGTTCCTGATTTTCTAATGAAAGCTTTACATTTTTGATCATTTAAAATGACGTTATCTCATGTTTTGTCATAGACCGTCTATTCCAGTTTTCTGTAGGGATTTATGAATGGATGTTGAACTGTGCCAAGTGCTTTTCTGCATCTCTTGAGATGATCATGTGGATCTTGTCCTTGGTTCTGTAAGTATGGTATATAACATTTATTGCTTTCTATATGCTGAACCATCCATGCATCACTGGGATGAATACTATTTGGTCATGATGTATAATCTTCTTGATGATTTGCTGCATTCTGTTTGCCGGTATCTTATTGAGGAGTTTGCATCTAAGTTCATTAGAGAGATTGGCTTGCAACTCTTTTTTTTGATTGGATTCTTCTCTGGTTTTAGTACCAGGGTAATGCTTACTTCCAGGAATGAACCTGGGAGTGTTTCTTCCTTTTAAAATTCATTAAAGAATTTGAAGAGTAGTGTCATGAGATCTTCTCTAAGTTTCTTGTACAATTCAGTGGTGAATCTATCAGGACCTGGGCTTTTCTTTGTTGGTAGGTTTTAATTACATCTTCAATTTCATTTCCAGATACTGGGTTATTTAGAATTTTTATATCTTCTTGATTCAGCTTTTGTGATTCATATGTATCTAGGAATCTGTTCATGTCTTCTATGTTTTCCATCTTATTAGAGTACAGGTCCTCAAAGCAGATATTGATGGTCTTCTGATTTTCTGCTGGATCTATTGTGATTTTACCTTTTTCATTCCTAATTCCATGGATTGTGACTTTTCCTCCCTTTTTTTTTTTTTTTGGTTAAGATTGGCTAAGTGTTTATCAATTTTATTTAATTTTTCAATTAACCAAATCTTTTATTTAATGATCTTTGTACTGTTTCCTTTGTCTCAGTTGCATTAATTGCTTCTCTGATTTTTATAATTTCCTCTCTTGTACATAGTTCTTTAGTTTTAATCCTTGTAAGTGATTCTGCTGTAAATGCATCTCTTTAGAATATCAACATAGATACCCCCTCCCAACACTGAATCTACTTCAATAGGAGAAAATTTGCATTTTTATTATTATGGAAAATTTCAAAGCTATACAAGAGAAAACTTGAATGTCATTCTGCTTCAAAAGTAATCAATTTTTGTCAGTTTGGAATAGTTTGTAGTAAGGTTTTTACAATTTTAGGAGAAATGGCAACAGAATTTTGTTGTTTTGTTTGTTTATTTTCACTTTGGCACATGGGAACAATCCTGAGGAAAGAAAAAGTTCTGTTACTACTAAGAGTATTTTCTATATTATGCTCCTTCTAAGGTGTCATGCCTGGCACATGACTGAAAGGCTAGCTCTATTTATCATCAATGCAGTTTTAGGATTACCTATGAATTTAATTTCTTTCTCTTTTGCTTCTTTCTCCTTTGGATTTACACTTTGGTTTCTTTTTCGAGATGCATCCTAGTTACTCTTTCAGAACTCAGTTGATAATCTTCAGTGAATGACCGATCCCTGTGGATAAAATTCCAGGTCAACAAAATCTTTCCCTGAACACGGGAGTCATTACCGTCTGCCTCCTTGCTTCTAGGTTTGCTGCTTCCATCCTGGGTCAACTGTTTCTCTTTTTAGGTTCAGAGCACTCAGTAGTTTATTTACAAATTGTAATGTGTTAAGGAAGCGGTGTCTTTAGGTAGCTAGAGCTGAGAAATTAGCAATGCCCACGTATGTGATGTTAAATATTCACTTGTGCATGCGCCCCTGCCACCTAGGGCCTGACTGAGTGACACTGCAGGACTGAGGCCATCTTGACCTGTGGGCTCCTCCCTGCCCTGACTTCATTTCCCCAGTTAGGTCTCTATCTGGGGCCTGTGTTGCCTGCTAGATTTCACTCCAGGGAGCAGCGTTCAATCCCATCATGGCTCCACTAAACCTTTTCTGCCACCTTTGTTCTTGTCCACCTATGAGGCCTGTTTTCCAACACTGTCCCTCCCCTGAAACTCAGACGCAATCTCTTTTTTCCTTTAATGCTTGCTGAAAACAGTAATGACACCATTCTATTTTAGGAGTGGCTGACATTGCCTAAATATTTTGCCAGGGCATAGAAAGAGATAGAGAGATTGAGAGACAGAAAGAGAGAGACAGAGACAGAGACAGAGACAGAGACATAAGGACAGAGAGAGAGATGGACAGAGGGAATCCCGTTGTTGTCCTACCTTCCTCTGGGTCCTCCTTCCCACCAGCTGCTAGGAATGCCTTCATCATTCTCCTCTGTTTCCCTCTACTGTTCCTGAGGAACCTGTCCTCTTTCTCATTGTCTCAAGCTGGAAACTGAAGATAACAGAAGGGCTGATGTTTTATGTTTGGTGTCACTGAGGGCGTGAATAATTAGCAAATACAATCTGGGTTTGTTTGCAGTGAGTTAGATGCAGTTTAACTTCTACCCTAGTAGAACATCAGAACCTAGAGCTTCACAACGAGGCCTGAGTATAGCAATGACTTTGAGATGCTGCCCTGCAGGGTCCCTCAGCCCTGTCCAAGGTCCTTCCTGCTCCTTCCATAACACTCTCCACGATGCCACATCTGCAAGTCATTAGGTGCAAAATCATCTTCTTGGGACCATAGGCTGGAGAAGCGTTGGGTAACAGGAGCTCGAGCTGTGGTCTGACCCTCTGTAAAGCACATCTTCTTTTGCACCTGTGACATGCACAACCATGAATGCATTGCTCAGTGGGGAAAGCTGCTCTGAAAGTGCTGAGTGCAGCTCTGTCTCAGAAGCTCACATCACTAAGGACAGCACCAGCTCTCCTTCTACACAGACTGTTTCATAGCGCTCCGTCCCATGCTGCCTCGATTCTCTTCACAACTCTGAGACAGAAGTTGTAATTTTTATTTGATGTGTGAGGAACTCGTGACTCTTAAGCCACTAGGCAACAGGGGACATAATTTGATTTTTGCAGAAGTTTTTTATTTAAATAGAGATTCCCCTATTTACAGCTCATTAAGTCCAATGACAAATGCACAGAGTCATGAAAAAAATCACAGTGGGACAGGTCAGTGAATCTGCGCAAGGAACCAGCAGTGGGAGCCAGAACAGAATCCAAGCTCCATCCTCCCTCCCAATCTCCTGCCCTGATGTCTCAGCTTCTCCAACACCGAAGCAGGGACAGGGGTGTTGGAACCTTGTCATTCATGGTGCCCTGCAATGCTGGGTGGTGACTCAAGGGTCATTCTCCAGGAGATGAAGGCTCTGCACACTGTGAGAGGAGGGAGGGATGCAGACGACCAGGTAGAGCTGGGGGTGTGGGGTCAAGAGCAGCCCCATCTGTCTCTATCAAGAACCGACAAAAATATTTCCAGAGAGAGAGAAAGACATTTCTTTCATTCTTAGGGCTTTGTGGACATGGAGGAATCCTTTCCTTGCTGTGGATCTTTTAGAATTTGGGCTGCACATGCCCATTCCAAGATGGCTTTGCTTCAGTCTTAACTAAAGGCAAGGAATGTTCTTTGTGATTACTCAAGAGATTTCCCTATCTTTCCCTGCGTATTTCTATCCATTTCCAGGATAGGAACCACATCGTGTTTTTTTCTTTTTTGAGATAGGGTCTTGCTATGTAGTTTGGGCTGGACTTGAACTCATTATATAGGCCAGTCTGGCCTCAAACTTTTAGTGATCCTCCCGCCTCAGCTTCCACAGTGCTGGGATTGTAGGTGTGAGCCATCACACCCAGCTCCACATGCATTGTTTTAAAGGAAGTGACATTTTGATAGAGCAAGGAGCCAAATGTCTAATTTACCTCTGTCCCTTGAGGGGAAAGTGTCCTGGAGATGACATCTTTGCTGTGGGACTCTGTGTCTCCTGGGGCCCGGGAACCAGAGATGACAGTCGCTGGTGTCTTCTTCAGATGGATATTGATGCTTACTCCCCGTCCTCAGCGTGGTCATCTGATTTTCCTCCCCATCTGGAGAGGTGGAAACCGCAGGCACTTGTGACTGACTAGGAAGGATTGCGGCTCAGGCACTGGAGAAAGAGAGCCCCGCTGGCCAGGTCCAGCACTGCCCCTGGGTGGACCCCTCTGGGTGGCCCTGGCCCCACACTGGCCTGGCTGCTATCCCTTTAATGGCCACACAATGCTGCTCACTGAGACCCCCAGGGCCAGGAGCACAGTGGAAAGAAACCAGCCAGGGTCCTTATCTGCACCTTGTAAGAGAGTGATCTTCCTTTTCCAGGCATTTTTTTTCCATTCATTCAAAGATTAAAATGCCTTTCATTTAATAAAATTTTGAAACATTGTTCCAAAATATGCAGTCAGAGAACTAAGCAGGACACTGGGGCTTCCCAGAGGACACTGAGGGCATCCTGCTGTGGTCCCCTTGGTCTCTCACCACAGAAATAGAAATACTGGACGCTGCCCAGTCTGGGTGCTCTAACCTGTTTCAAATGTGATTGGCTCTCATATTTGAATCTTTAAATTGTCAAATTTAATCTTTAAATCTTTAAATTGTCAAATTTAATCTTTAAATCAGAGTACAGGACAGAATCTTCGTAGAGCTACCTTTCTGTGAAAGAACCACTGCTCACCTTTACTGACAGTGCCAGGAGAGGGGCACTGCCTGTATTCATCCGCATAGCTCTCCTGAAGGCTCATGAACACACAGGTCACAAACATGACCCCACTGTGGCATTCTGAGGTCAGCCCTGAAATCGTGGACATAAGGACAAGGACACATTTACTCCTCAGGGTGGGTGCTGGCTGCAGAGTAGGGAATCCTGCCCTGGGGAGAGGAAATACAGCAGGTCCCCAGCAGTTGTTGAGTGGCTTGTCCCTTTGTTCCTCCCCTCCTGGATCTGTCTTATCTAAACTGGCTGAAAACAAGGCAGACAAGTTGGGGACAAGCATAGACTCAGACTCAGTAATCAATTTCTCAGGCCAAGTATTCTAAATATTTGTTTCAATAGCCATTGCTTAATCAATATGACATAATGGCCACTTATCTCTGAAGGTAATCATTTAGAAGGCAAACCTCTCCTCACAAGGTACATGTGGAGCCACAGTGAAATTTCCATTCAAGAAGAGCTTATCAGCGATGGCGAATCTTTTAAAGCTTTCCATGATAACAAATAGCCCGCTGTGAATGTGAGCCATAAGTTTGCCAGCTCTGGCCCGGATCAATCTCTTCTTGGATGACAGGAAACAACTGTGCCTTCCACCATCCCATTCTGTTCTGCATCCCCAAGAGTACAGAGATGAGGTAAACTTCAGAAGCCTTATTTATAGCATTGGACCTATGAAAGCTAATTCTTTAGCTGCCTTTATTTTTTCAAACATGTAGAAAGAAAAAACTAAGACACCTGATTTGACTCTTGCCTTAAACAAAGCACTTTTAACTGAAGCCTGATTTGCATAGGAAAGTTAAATCATACACTTCCCTGAGTTTTGCCAAGTGAAATTGTCCACATCCAGGAAAGTCAACTCATCAGCCCTAGGAGTCCCTTGCTGTCCACTTCCACCACCACTGTCCCTTCCACCTCTGGATGTCCACTTCCATCACCGCGGCCCTTTTTCCCTTGATATCCACTTTTGTCACATTTGTCCCTTCTTCCCCAGGAGACCTTGTTCTTACCCACTCCCAGATAAATATAAGCCTGATTTTTCTTATGATCTCTGCGCAATTTTTTGACTATTTTTTTTCATAATTTTTTCACAATTCAAACTTACAGAAAAACTGAAAGAACCGAAAATAGAAAAATGAACACATATTTCCTTTACACAAATATATTAATTATTTTAACACTTTGCCATGTTTCCTGAGACCCTGAAACATTCTAAAGTTGTAGATACTGGTTAAAAACAAGACCTAAAATAAGAATGTCACCTAAAAACATGACATTCTCTCATGTAACACCAAATTAAACATAAGCCCCTTCATAATATTAAACCCTGGTGAAGTAATGTGACCTACTTATGTTCAAACTCCCCCAGCGGTTCCAATAACTTTATAGTCCTAAAAGCCCCTTGTCTGATTAATAACCATCTATTATATCTTGATTGTTTTACTTCTCCTAGACTCCTTTAATCTAGATTAGTCTTTCTGCTCTCATGTTACCAAAGAAAAATAAAGACATTGGCCTATTTTAATGTTCAGGCCACTTGTGTAAAACAGCACTCAATGTGGAATGTTTGGTGTTTTTCAGAATGATTCAACTCAGATTAAATCTTTTTGGCAAAAATACCAGATAATCTGCTAAATTTCTGCCTGAGTCAGGTATTTTCCACCCTGTTCTCTCCAAGTGTGTACTATTTAATTAAGTTTGAAAGGTTGACATTTTCTTGGGTTTCATTATTTTTGGTGAGGATACTTATGAAATAAAAGGTTTTAGATTCTGTTCTGTTTTCTTCTCATGATCCCCTTCTACAGTGAGCACACTGCTTCTCTTCATTTCTAGATAATTACTTTTCCTGGACAGCAATGACTGTCACATACACAAGGGTGGCAGAGAGGGCTGGCCTGGGGTCTGACACTTCCAAACTCAAGCACTTCCTCTTAGGTTTGCAGAGTAGTTTCATTAAAAATTGCCTGCTCTTTGCAGGTGGTGGTTTCTTCTGATTTTGTGCTTCTGTTGGCTTTACCTTACTCTTCATGACCAGCTGTTTCTTAGATTTCTTCACCACCAAATCTTAAAGGGCTGCCCTTTCCAAGTTACCCCTTCTCTTGCAGAATTCATCCCTCCCCAAAACTCCAGACTTTGAGATTCTGGACCATGTGAGTCACTTTCCTATCACTAGGACACACAACTTCACTCTCATAACTCAGAGTAGAAAAGTTTTATTTTGGCTCATAGTTTGACTGGGTTCAGTGCATGGTAGGCTGACTCCAAGGTAGAAATGGCAAGGAGGAAGGGCACAGAGGGGGACAGATGTTCACCCCATGGTAGTCAGATAGAGAAGGGAGAAGCTAAGTACAATATACCCTTCAAGGTCACTCCCCAGTGACCACTTCCAACCAGGCCCTACCTACTAACAGTTCAGCCATGAACTCTTCCATGGAGCATAGTAACTCCGTGATCCAATCAGCTTCTAAAAGCCCTGCCTCTGAACATAGGAAGCTTTAGCGGGGGACATCTGGTTCTAAGCCAGAAGACAGGCTTCCCAGGTTCTTGAGACTTTTCCCCCTTCCTATTGTTCCTCAGTAACTGGTACTGGAAAATGGCTCAGACCCATGTCCAGTATTTTCCCATTAGCAATGGGACATTTTCTTCTAAAATATCTTCTCTGTTTTCCCACACCTCATCCTTTGCTTTCCTTTCTTTGTTTCTAAACTGGTTCTGATTTGGTCATTTAATTATTTATCAGTTTGGGCATAACCTGAAGCTTGGCCTGTTTGATGTCTCATGATTGTGTTCTGTGCATGGTTTGGGTGACTTTTACTTCCTCATCTTGCTGAGCAAATGTTGTGGAATATTTATGGAGAGTTTCAGAGTGTAGATGACTTACTTCTTTCTGAGTTATATTTCCTTTTCATCTTTTTTCTGCCCATAATTTTGCATAGCTGTCTTCTTGGGTCCATTCAAGTTTGTTTCTTGTTAGCTTGAAATTATTTTAATTTTCCCAGTTTCCTTCATCATCCTATAGATGCTGTCATTATTTATTAGTGGGCTCACAATACTCTGCTGAGTGGCTGTGCCAGGCTGCATTCCACCACTTCTCTGTGGCAGGAGATTTACACTGGAAAAGGAAGATGACATCATTCATTCTCTCTTGGCACGCCATACTCCACTCTGGTTAGTGAAGGATGAGCTCTTGGCCCAGAATAATGGTGTCATAAATCCTTGTAGGATCAATGACCAAAGAAAAAGAAATAATAGAATTGCCTTAATGTTAAGAAAACAACACATTTTGTAAAGGTTGAGATATGTATTTTTATTATAAAACACTGAAGAAATTTGAATATTGTCATATAAATATCACCAAATTCAGAGATGTGTGGTATTATTTTCTCTTAAACATTGGATGATGTCAGCTTGCACTGAACATTGTAGGACAATAGTTGGTGTGTAGTAGGTTTATGAGCACAATAGTGTGCCTGTAGGTTATGGATCCAGGGAGGCAGATAATTTTTATAAAGGATGGGAGTCAAAGCACAAACAATGTGCTCAACAGTCTCATTTATACATTATAAATGCTGCCTATGCATTCACACACATGTATATCCATTCACTTTACTGTAGAATGTTAACTACCACAATATCTTAGTATTTTAATTTTAATATGGAGTCAAAATTAATAAGACAACAAATGATCAGGTGAGTTGGAAGTACAACTGGGGCAGAATGATACACAAGTGTAGTGTCTTCCAAAATGTCCAGTTAAAACCTGTAAACCCCACACTCTAATCTAAAGAAACTTCCTCAGCTCTTCAGGACTGCACTTGGAGCTCACCAGAAAGAAGCACATGGGGATTAGTGGGTTGGAAAATGTGATGATTAAGTTAGGTGTCAGAGTAAAATGCAAGGACCACGTGGTGGAGAGTGGGGGTCTGGGTCACAGGTCATCTCTGCTGGGGCGACTCCTGGGGGGTGACCTGGGACCCATCCTTCGTTCGCTCTCTTTCGTATCATGGTGATGACTGAGCCAGGGAAATGGATGGAGTTTGCAGCTGGGATGTGGTAGGTTTCCACGAGTCATTTCTTCCATTGTCTGCACGTACTTGGGCATCCACACTAGTTTATTTCCAAAATATATAAAGAAGCAGAAGCCAGTGTATAATCTCGGAGCTATTTAAATAGAGTGGTTCCAATCAAGACAGAAGCTGCTCCAAATGATTTATTTATATATTCTGGGTGCCAGAGAAAGGTCACAAGGGTGTCACTAAATTGAGTATTAAAATGACCTCCTGTTCAGATGAAAATCCCCTAGCTGTTGTTTTTTCCCCCAAAAGTATGGTCTGCTATCAAACAAGTTAGCAACACTCTCATTGTGAATGGAAAGTTGCTACTGGCTAGAGAGGGATGGTGAATTATTCCAGAGAGTTTTCAAGGATCGTGGACGTACCTTGCAGGGAGTCCTTTATGAATGCTGTCAGGATGCAAGGACCAGATAGAGACCTATGGAAGAAACAAGCTCTCATGATGAGCCACGGGTTTCTTATTTTAGGTGTTTGCTGTCTTGAGAAGATTCTGTTGCTGCCTGGTTTGTGGTTCCCCTTTCAAATGCTCCTGTAGGGATGTGGGACATATGGTCCCACTCTACTTAGGAGGCAAATCCTTCTCTCCGGAGAGAATCACAGATGGTCAGAATAGCTTCTACCAGGGAAATTCCTGAACACTATGGGCCCCAGAGAATGACAGGCCCTCTCCCCACACCAGCTCTTATGGGGATGCTGGAATCCCTTCCCTGGCTTCCATCATCTTCAGTGCTACCCTTGGCTTCATTACTTACTCTACAGTGTGGCCTCAGACAAATTAGCCTTCTTTTCAAATCTCCACTTCTGTATCTACACAATAAGACAGTAAACTCCTACCTTAGTAGCATTGCTATGGCAATCTGACAAATTTATCCCCAGAAAGTGCTTGCAAAGTTCCCTGGCTGGGCCCTCCTCCATCTCTTCCTTATCATGGACCACTGTCGCCCTCACAAGGGGTACCCATGAAACTAAAGCCCTGCTTCTATGTATCATACTCCCTCCACTGACACCACCCATTTGCTGAACTCAGACTATTTAAATTACTCACAGAGAAGTCTTTTCCTTCCCTACCCTTAAATCCGTGGACCCAGTGGAGGTGTCCAAGTGGTTGTTTCTCAGTGCACACAGCTGAGGCCATCCTTTGCTAGGCTCCTGGAAATGTCTCCTGAGGCCACTGACCATGCATGGGTTTTCAAGGTGACCTCAGGTCAGTAACAAATTTCCCATGACACTCACTTTCCTGTGGTGATTTTGGGGACTGAGGCTTGAGAAAAGCACATTTATTCAGCGTAGCACAGAGCAGTGGGTGTAATTCTGCATGCCTAGCAAATATCTGTCTGTGAAAGATTTAGTGCTGAAATATGGAAAAGACCCACTTAATTAGTCTTCAGAGCTGGGGGTTCCCATCTTACCACACATATGAAAGTGCTTTGAACGGCAGCACCAAGAGTTTTTTTAGTTGCTCTGGTTTATTGCAGTGCGGTGCCAGGCTGGCTCCACAGAAGTCTCGCCATGTGGTGTCTCAGAGTCTAAGTCCTAAATTGAGAGGCGAGGCTGCACCCTGTCCTTCCCTTTAGAGAGGGAGAGGAAAACTTCAGGCGAAGCAGCCTTTTATTTCACACAAATAACTCTTAATAGTCAATGTTTATGAATGTTTTTACATACAGTTTTTATGATCATTCTACATCTGTATGTTTCATGCATGATGTCTGAGTTCAATGCCTGCCCTGAGCTCCCTCAGAGCCAGCTGCATTGATGGGCTGCATTCAATGTGCTGTCTTTCATTGTGCAGAAGTCTTTGATCTCTGCAGACGGAAGGCGCCACATAAATGCAGAAATCCAGTACAACCATGAATTTATGGGTGAGGCCCAGCTCTGTGCAGGCCGCTGTCTGGTTGAAGAGCGTGTAGGCTGTGGAATACTGGTGCCAAGGTGTCTGCTCACATAGGTGGCGGCTCAAGGATGTGCATTTCTCAAGGATACTTTCCATTGAATGAAATATACGTATATATATAAAAAAGTGCACCAATCACAAGTGTTCACCTTGGTGCCTCTCAACCCCTTGACAGCAGCACCTGACACTGAAGCAGGAACTGGGATCTCCCAGTGTGGCCCACACCCTTCCCTCTGCTGCACCCTGACAGCTCCCCTCCATCCTGATTTGTAGCACCACAGACGACTCACCTTTGATCATCTTGAACTTCACCTAGGATCAGTCACACAACATAGACTCTTCAGGGCCTGGCATCTTGTTCTCAACCTGGTATTAGTGAGATTCACCCATGTAGCAGTTCTTCAGCTTAGTTTGCTGCATAGGATTTTATTTCACAAATGAACTGTGATCACCTATCCCAACACTGGAAGAGCCTGGAATCCTTCCCAGGGTACGGCTCTCACTGTAAGAGCTGGTAGACAGTCCTGGGGTATGTCTCGTGGCAGAGGTGAGCACATACAGATGTTGGGCATGAACAGGCAGGGAAGCCCACAGTCATGCAGTGGAGACTAGCACAGTTGGGGTGGTAGATGGTGCCCAGCAGTTTCAAACTCTACTGCCAATTTCTACTGCCATGAGCAATGCATAAATCTCAGGTTGCTGTGTTACTGAGGAGCATTAGATTTTACCCCCTCATGGCTGCCCTGTTTGGCATAGGACTCTTACAGACAGCCAGTGGGTGAAGGAAGTATTACAATGTGTTATGGTTTGTGTCTGGATATCCCCCCAAAGCCTCATGTGGTCATAGGGGGACAGGCTTTTCAGAGGCAGCTGAATCTAGAGATTGTGATGTATTCATGATCTAATGCTGGATTAAGGGTATGAGGCTTACATCCACTCTAGGGTTGGTAGCCTGCATGCAATATAAGAGACATAAAGAGTTTTTTCCTCTTGTTGTTTTTGCTGCTTTCTTTCCAACTAAGAATGGTTGCGTCTCTGCCATGTGCCATCCTGCCTTGGAGCCAGCTGATTATGAACTGAAATTTCCCAAACTGTGAGCTAAATAAACCTTTCCTTAACTTTTGTTGTCAGGTATGTTATCTCAGTGATGAGAACAGTAACTAAGATACACTGTTACAAAGGAGAATTCACTCCCTCCATCAGGAAGAGGAGAACTCTTAAGAACTCTATCAGTGGATAAGGCACCAATTGCAGGCTACACAGTACACTTTATTGAACAACACTTGTTCACTGTATTTTTCCTGGTCACTGACCTGTAACATGCTTTCCCCACCCAGAGGCCCCAAACATTGTGTGTGTGTGTCTGTGTGTGTGTGTGTGTGTCTGTGTGTGTGTGTGTTTCTGAGAACTGAACTTAAGGCCTTTGTATTGAGATATATTCCTAGCCCTTTTTTTTAATTTTTTATTGTGAGATAAGAGCTCACTAAATCACTAAGTTTCTGAGGCTCATCTCAAACTTGCAATTCTCCTGGCTCATCCTTCCAGAGTTCTGGGATCATAGGTGTGTGCCACCATGCCTGGCTCCCAAATCTCCTTTGTTTCAGCCTAAGCTGGTAGATATAAGCCTGAATTCTACCACCCCTTTGGGTGACTCATCTTTGGGCACATCTGTGCATGAGCTCCATGCACACACTAATACACTTGTGCGTTTTCCTCTTGTCAATCTACCCTCGGCCACTCTCATGTCCAGCCCCAGCTGAAATCCCAGGATGGGTACAGGAAGATCTTTTTCTCCCTGCATTACTCGCATTGGCATTGCCAGGTTTTACCACTTAGTCATTCTGTTATGTGTGCAGGAGAGGGAAACATTGTCTTCCCTTATCCACTGCAAGGTCCATGGTTGAGACCTCTGTAACAAAAGACAGATTAACAAGAGGAAATGAGGACAAATGTGTTTATTGTGAGTGTTGTGTGACACAGCATAGAAACAGAAAACTGGGTCTTTTCATGGGTGTCTTGTATGACCAGAGGACAAATGCCCCCAATCTGATGTGAAAAATGGGACTCAGAAAGGATTTTTGTTCAGATTCTCTGCATCTGTCTCTTGCTCAGGCGTGAAGGCTGTGTGTCTGACACAGAACAGGTCACAGGCTCTTCGTGGCCCACTCCAGGAGAGGCTGGGGGACAGTCACAAATGCTCTGCTTTGGCTGTTTGCTCAAGCACCCAGGGGCTGTGCTTTGGGAGAGAGTGACCTGAGCCCAGCTCTGCCAGAACATCTTGTGTAACCATGGACACAGGACAATTCACACGTGCTTACTGGCCATTCGCAGGTTCTCCTCTGGGACATCTGATCAAACGGTGTCAGTCTCATTGTCCTTCGCCTGGTTCCTGCCACCTTGTGGAGGTCGCTCTTCATTCTGCACGAGTCCCTCATGAGCTAAGATGTGTGTGTCTTCAACATCTTCGCCTTCTGTGGCCTGAGTTTGCCTCCTTCATAGTGTCGTATGATGACAGCTCTGGACTGTCACATGCTCCAGCTCGCATGTGTATTTTCCTCAAGGAGACGTTAACACGTGTTAAGTGCTGAGAAATTCCTTCCTACTCTGCATCACAGAGCTGTTCTGCATTTCCTTCCAGAAGAGCTGTTGTTGATGATGCTTAGACCCAAGCACCCCTGGGAATGGACATCTCTGTGTGGGGTGTGAAGGGGGCGGCAGGATGGACATTTTTGTTTCTGCACAGATTCGTGGTTGTCCCATGTCTTGTACTGGGAAGGTCGTGATTTCCCCATTGAGATTCACATCTGAACTGAAATCCACTGCACAATGATCCCTCCCCTTTCTTGCCTGGGTTCTCAGGCTACTGGCAGATGAATCAGCATGGCATGTGTTTAAAACCCAGATGTCTCAGTCACGTGCTGCCAGTGACCCCAGCCTGCACTCTAAGAACAGGCCTGACACAGAGCCACCCTGAGCCGAGCCCCCTGCCTCTCTCTGCCAGGGCACTTGGCTTCCTGGAGATTACTATGCAGGGACACTCAGCAATATTTTGGGAGTTCCATTAATGAAATCTGATGTGTTGGTTAGTAGTGATGTTTCCTTAGCCACTTATTAGTACCTATGTGTTAATCGCCACTGACTTGAATTTTCCATGCAATCCCGCCATCTCCCTTTGCCAAGCAGAAGTGCTTAACCAAGCTTGCTGCAAACAGATCTTTGCAGTTTGCTTGTCTCCTAATCACGCCTCACCAGTTTTCTTGTCCTCCTGATAGGACTCATCAGCGAATCAACCTTTATCAAATACCCACTGTGTGTAAAACACAGTCCTAGAACCACCTTTGTATCTTCGAGTTTCTCATGGACCTGGGCTGGAGCACAGACTGATGACATCCTACCAGCTGAGGACAAGGAGCAGCTATATATGCCCTAGGGGGCCCCAGAGGGTCACTCAGAAGAGCAAGAGTCACATCACTGTTTGAAGTCAGAGAAACTTTGCTGGTAGAGGTTGAGCTGCTTCTTGAGGAGTGTGTAACAGCTGGGGAAGAAGTGGGTGAGAGCTTTCAGGCAGAGGAAAAATACCTGAAGCCTCCGGGCACAGCTGAGGCCCTTGGGTAATTCTGCACATGAGCAGCCTTTCAGCCCGGGAGCTGCTTGGCAGGGACCCTGTGCCATCACCTTCCTAACATGGCCAATTTTGGCTTCTGGAGAAAATCCAACTTAAATCAGTGAAACTGAGTGAGGAGGTCGCCTGCCCATGCCCTCTGTCCAGGAGAACAATGTACCTGTCCTCTCCTAGGACACTTGGATCCCCCACAGCAGGCCTGGCAGTGAGCACACAGGGCCCCCTCATATCCAGGGCTTTGCATCTATGCCAAGTACAGATTGAACGTCAGAAGAAAACTACACTTGCTTGAGCACAACAGGCCTCCTGTCACTGCTCCCTGGATGATGTGGGTGACAGCTCTGCATGTAGCACTTGCATTGGATGTAGCATCATGAAGGATCCAGAGATGATGCAGAGGTGAGCTGTACCCAGTTCAGGAGCAAGCCCTGTGCTGGCATAGACGAGATGCTCTCCTGTCCTTGCTGTTGGTACCTGGGGGCCCCAGGGACAGCTCAGAACCCATTGACATGATCTTTGCCTGACAAGTGACACTGTCCAGCATGGGTGGGGACCACAGGGGGTCTGAGAACAGCACCTTTCCAACCAGGTCACACAGACCTCAGAGCTGCATGACAGGGAAAGTGAAGACTGCTTTTGTGCCATAGACAATCTTGAGGGGGGAAGCCCCACTAACTCACTGTAAAAAATCGAAAGTCATAAATATCCCAAGCTGAAAGCAAAGCCCAGAAAGGCCGGTTGTAAACTTGGAGGTGATTAATTCCTCACGCCATGTCTGAAATTCAACCCGGACCTGCTTTGCTCTTGTGTTTCTTGCAGTTTTCCGTGGTTGGAAGGAAGAGCCAGGCGGGCCTTGGCAGTGCAGTTTTCCTGTGTGTCTCCTTTTATTAGGTTGTTCATTTTGATCATTTTTGCATGAACACACACAGAATGGACCCAGACCCTCTTGTCTGTGAGGTTTCTCTCACCTGAGGACCTCCTTCCCTTATTGGTGATCGTGGTTTCTCAGGGCAGAAAAAGACCTCCGGACTGGGGCAGTGCAGGCAAACACTGACATCAGTTGATGTTTTGATTTTTGCACTCAGAAGTGAAGCTGATGTTTAGCTAAATTGGATTAAAGCTTAACACTGGCAAAATGGTGTTAAACTTCATGCCCAGAGGATTATAAGCCTCCCCAGGGCCCTGACCTTCGTGGGTCTCACTCTTAGCCTCTCTCCCCCTGTTCAGGAGGAGGTGGCCAGTGCCTGCTCCGCTGTACCAGGTGGTACCTGGCTCTTTGGGTGGTCTGAGTCCTTCTCTGGCCCCAGCTGCCCCATAGCTGATGTCTTCTCTGGGCAGGAAGGAGTCTGTGTGTTTTATTTTCTCTTCTAACATCACATTGTCAAGCATGTCACCCGATCATCCTCAGCTTGATGGCCTCTCTTTGCTGATGTGAACTGGCATCTGATCCCTGACCCGCACTTCACTTGGCCCTGGTGGGAGGTCAGCTTGTGCCCTGTGAGTCCTAGGGCAGGGCCCAGCCATCGCCGGGGAACCAAGGAGCCTCTGGATTGCACATCACCCTTCCCGACTGACTATGTGCCTCGCTCACCCTGCCGTGTCTCAAGCCTGGGTCATCTCTGATTCCATACTCACAGTAGGACGCCTGCCACTGTGCCCAGGAGATGATCCTAACACTGAGCTGCAGGGTGAACCTGAAGGAGACTGCACCATGTTGAACTGGCAGCTGTATGCCACAGACCTCTATTGCCAAGTTCGTTGTTAGTTACCTTGGTAGTTTGTATACAGAGTATCCCCCAAGGCCCCTGTGTTGTCCAGCCTGTGTGGCTCTGGGAAGGTGGGGGAACCTCTGGGAGGTGGAGCCTCATGGGAGGAAGTGAGGTCATTGGGAGCATGGCCTTGTGGGGGATGTTGGGACCCCTGGACCTTCTTGCTTCTTTCTTTTTATCTGGGCTGCTATGAGGTAAACAGTCTTCTTCTGGCACCTATTCCCATCATTGTGTACGGTGCCACCACAGGCTCACAGCAACTGGGCCAAGCACCCATGGACTGAAGCGGCTGAGACTGTGAGCCAAACACACCTCTCCTCCCCATGAGTTGATTAACTTCGGTATCTTGTCACAGTGATGGAAAGTTAGCTGACACAGACCACACTTTTAACTTAGGCCCTTGTCAGCACACTTTTGTAGTAGGAAGGTGAGGGAAAGATGTAGCTGGTGTTACCCATCCACCACCCAAGCTCAAGTCCCTAAATCCAGGCTCTAGGCACAGATCTCCATGTTTACTTCCACAGAGATTTTCTTTAGAAGTTTTCTTTCCAACATTTTTTGTGAGGAGAGTGTATACTTCCCATTCACCAAGTTCTCTCAGACTTAGAGTTCTGAAGTGTTTTCTTTAGCACCTGAAGTTCAGTCACACCAGCTGCAAGATGCACAGGAGACCAGGCAGACTGACCTTCCTGGGGGGCCCACAACACAGAGTACAAACCTAGGCTTTCAGACTTGAAATTGAGACAGACACCTTTCAGCTGCCTCTCTGCTGGCAGATCTTAAAATCTGCTGAAGAATTCAAATATGAATTCAATTTCATTCCAGACTCTCGTTTTGGGGGCTTTTTTCTATTATTTTAAATTACAAAGCAATAAACCATCAGTTTGAGATTTTCTTAAAAATGTTTTGGTATCTTGAGTTTGTTTTCTTAATAAAGTGAGAAGATATTCTTTGCCAAAGCAGACACTGAGGTCTGTTGTGAAAGTCATTAAAATATAATCCAAACCCAGTGCTATTTTGAGTCTGTTGGGATTTTCTTTTTCATTTTTTTTTTCTCCAACAGTCTGGTTTCAATTTTAATTGGCTTGGTAAACTAAGTTGTCCTCACCTTTATGCTCATGAAAAATACAATTTAAAGAAATATCTTTTAAATTCTATACAAATAGCCCACAAATTATGATTAGTAATTTGATGGTTTAATGGGAAAATCCTTGTTATTTGAAGAGATAGTTAATTAACCAGAGTAGAGTCCAATTGGCTATTGATAAGTAAGCAGAAGGAATAAGAAGGGCTCAGGGGTAAGATGCACCCCTTTGGCTGCAGCCAAAGGCAGAAACCAAACAACAAAATTTCAGTAATCATCTTATGTGGATTCCTTTAAAAAATGTGTTTGTTCTTTTCTTCAAAGAGGTTGTAGAAAATATATATTTAAAGATGAGCATAAACATCTAAATAAAAATCTATCAGAGGCAAAAGAAATTATAGGGATGCGAAGTAGTAATTCAAGTCTAACAAACACAAAACTAGCCATTGGCATGGAAAGGGTTTTGACACAGTCTTTAGAATTGTTTTTAATATATGTTCCTATGAGGTTGGCTATAGAAGCCTTTTTCCTGTGGAATATGGTGTGAGAGGTGTACATTTTCAAAAGAGAAGGAAGGAGATGGTCCCATTATGTAATAAAAATCAGAATTGAGGTTGAACTGATTTTTATAAATCACATATTTTAGGCTGTATACTTTATTTTTCTGGCTAGTTGTCCTAATAGTCAGGTTAAAACACGTGGAAACTGGACATATTTACAGTCCATTGCATCTTCTTAAATCTTTGGCTTGCCTGATCTTTGGTATGAGAGATGATTTTGGTAGATTTATTCTTTAAGATGAACAAATGCCCCATGGAGATTACTGCCTCCTGGCTTCTTGGTTCTTAGAGGACATCTCTTGCCCTGCTCGGTGGTGGTGATGGCCTGCCTCAGCCCCACGACCCCTTTCAGCTCCTTTGTGTGAGTCTATTCACTTCTTAGTCTCAGGTTTCTGAGTAATGTGTTTCCTTCTTAAGTAGGAGTTCTGAAAAGACAATCATTTTCACTGATCTCTCCTTGTTCCAGGAACAGGGACACATGGAAACTCCTTCATGCAATATCTGGAAGCTCCAGCACTGTGCCAGGTACCTGCCGTGTGGTCCCAGGTAGCAATCAGAAGGCCATGAGCCCTATTGAGGGGCACAGCCCAGGCCTGAGGGCTGAGCATTGCAAAGGTCTTGAGACCTGGAATTTAGGCAATTTGGGGAACTCAAATTTTTCTCCTGTCAGAAAAAAATATAAATATTATGAATTAAAAATGCACTGGGGGAGAAAGGATTGACTCTCCCAAATACATTAGGAGAGAACCTCAACAAACTCTAAGCTGTAAAAGCCAACAATTATTGCAAACATTACGACATTCCAAACAATATTTTTATTAACTAGCAACCAGACACCTGACCTCATTGTACCTTTTCCCCTGTATTTCTGAGTTGCGCACTCTTTGCCTCTTTCTATGGTGAGCTCAGTCATCTGTCCAGGGAGAGAGTAAGGTAAGGGTTTTCCTTCAACGTGGGCAAGGATGGCCCATTCAACTTTGTTGCTGTGTTGTTCTTGCTGGTTTTAAAAGTTTCTTTCAGCTTCACAAATTGGTACTAGTCATTATTTCAACCTGTTGAATTTAAGAAAACCTTTTTCAAATGTGTCAGATGTTCTTGTGGAGTGACAAAGAACCTAATACTCAGAGTGGACAGCACTTGTTAAATGGCTTGTTGTTGATGTCTTACTTTCTGTGGAGCATTGTAAGTTCTATATGATCTTCATCCATAGTAGAATTTCATATCAACCAGCAAAAAGAGGAAAAAGTAAAATACTTCTCTGCATTCATCTGATTCATTCTTCTCATTGGACAGAGTATCAAGAAATCCAAAGGTGTTTCTGGTTCTTTACAGCTTTCTCTTTCTTCAAGAATTCCTGAGTTTTGTGTGGTTTGAAAATGTTTGGGTTACAATAGCATTTGTTTATCAGAATAGTTCCTACTGGCTCCATACAGGAAACAGGCGAAGTGCTCTTGGGCTCATTTCTGCTTCACAGGCTGCACATTGGAGCTTTCACTGACTTGTGATGCAAGGGAACATAGCCCCTTCTCATACCTCTAACCAGAAGGACTTTCTGCAGAGTTGTTACTAGTTCCATGCATTTTAAACCTTGTTTTTTCCCACTTCCACCCATGTTTCCCAAGTGCCGAGAGCCACGGACTTCTTCTTGTCACATATAACCAGCATTTCTGTCTCTGTCCATTTCTGTGCCCTCCAGGGATAGGAGGTGAATTTGCAGATGAGGTGTGAAGCCCACTCTGCACTAAGCTGTGAGACTTTGCCTTCTTCTGGCAACGAAAGAAACCAATAGCTAGTCCTCAGTTCCCTCCTCAGCCCTTTTCTTAAACGGGTTCATGTTTTCTGCTTCTGGTTCTGGGGCAGGGTGCTGGCTCTCTGGAGGGGCAGATATTAGATTTTATGCTTTCCTTCCACAGATATTTCCTCAGATGTGTGGTCTTCATTAAATTTGAGCCCACAGGAGCTCTGAAGTAATGCTCCTGCTCCCATGATAAAAGCAATTCCTGTATATGAAAGAAAACTTAGAAAGTACAGAAAACATAAAAGAAAATAAAAACATTCTATAAATCTTCATAATTGTTATAATTAAAGGTTTTCATGTAGTCATTATCATGTCTGCCTCATGTAAGAATTATATCCTTGTCTATGTCTTGTTCTATTTCATATATATCATGGTATGTGTCAGCTTCGTGTCACTATCACAATTACTCAATGTAATTAACTTATAAAGACAAAAGGTTGGTTTGGCTCACAGTTTTAGAGTCCTCAGTGCACATCAGGAAAAACAACTGCTGTTAGGCATCCAGTATAGACCATGGAGTGCAGCAAAACTGTTCACCTCGTGGCTCAAAAACAAAAGCCAGAAGAGAGGCTGGTGCCACAGTCCTTTTCACAGGGGCATCCAGTGACACCCAAGGACCTCAACCAGGCCCCACCTCTGAAATTTCAAGCCACCCTATAGCACTGCTCTGGGGAGCAAGCCTTCCACACATGGATTTTGGGGGCATTTAACAGCCAAACTAGAGCACAATCATACTGTATTTTTTGAAAAAATATGATTTTTGATCATATGATATTCTATTACCATGAAATAATTTATAGAAGCCCCATCTTGGGTGAGGGTGGCACCACCTAAAAGACCTGTACCCTGGATGGGATAAAAGATGGAAGGCAGGCTGCTGCTGCTGCTGCCTCCCTGCCTTCTACCTGCCACACCATGAACTGTTTCTCCTCTGCAATGTCCCTCTGTCAGATGATTATGGACTGAAACCTCTACAAACTGTACGCTGAAATAAATCTTTACTCAATTAACTTATGGGTGTGGGGTATTTTATCTCAGCAACAAGAAAAATAACTAAGACAACCTCCCTCTCCTTTTTCTTCTCCCTCTCAGCTCCCTTTCCTATCTTTAGATATTTACTTGCTAGTCTCCTATCATTGTGCTTTTTTTATTCATTTACATTTTAAATTTCTCATATAAGAGAAATCACTTGATATTTAACTTTCTGAGTCTGGCTTATTATGCTCAGCCTCATGGTCCCAAGTTGAACATGGATGGAACATGAGGATCCTTTCTCTTCCCTCATGGAGCAGCTGTGACTCCTGGGACTCAGCAGAAGCTGTACATGAGGTACAGACAGTGAGATGGAGTGTGTTGGGGGCTACTCATCTTTCTGTCTGCCCTTTAGCGAATGTAATAACCTATGACATACTGGGGTGGGCTGGCACTGTATCCCATCAGACATGTTCTTGATTAAAAAATTTGTTTAGAAGAGTGTAACCAGCTTGCCAATGCTGCCTAGCTGGTAAGAGAGAGAACTGGATTGGAAGCTGGGCAGTCTGATGTCCAAACCCTGTTTCCACCCCAGTACACCATCCCCAGTGGCTTCTGGACTGGTAGCATGTGATATGTGTTCAGCCTCATAGATTCTTTGATCTGATTTCTTGCAGTACATTCCTGGAATACACCAGAGCAACAGTTATCCAAAGAGAAAGAGAGGTGGAGAGAGAAGCAGAAACCCTCTGAGACTCGTGCCTGAGATGCAGGGGCTGAGACAGAGGCACCCATGAATCTTGCAACAGTAACAAGGTGATGTAGAGCAGGATGTTCACCCTGCCTGGCTTGCATCTGTGAGTTGAAAGGGGACCCTATGCCCTCTAGGGTTTCACTGAGAGTTCTGCTCCCATTCACTCTGCAAATAGAGGAGGCGAGGTGGTGCTGGGGGCATGAGGATAGGCTTCTCAGTGGGGTCTGATTTGGTCTAGCGTTTCCATTACAGAGATATGTTAGTTGGCCTCTGTTGACCACAGTTATCAAAACCCAAGCTGAATCAAGCAGTGCATGTTTACTAGAGATTTATTGATCTCATGGGTGGCCTACAGCATGAACTCTGAAAAGTTGGAGGCATCTGAGCTTGGGGAACAGAGGTTCTTCCACTGAGACACTGAGAACCCCACATCTCTTTCCCCTGGGCCTCTCTTTTCTGCCTCTCCCAGGAGTGTGTCTCCTCTTTGGGCAGAATGTCCTCCCTGATCACCTGTCTGTTCGGGAGAAAGCGACTGACTCTCTTTTAGATCTGATTTGCATTTTTCAGGGACTGATTTTCCCAGCTTGGGTCTCATGGAACTGATGAACTGCAGCCAGAGGGTGGGATCATGTAGTAGCAGTAGGTAGCTCCCATGTGTCTTTGAGGACAGAGACACCATCTGCCATGATTAAGCAGACTGAGTCATTCCAGAGGATTAGAACCTTGGCTTCCACACACACATGGTGATAATGAATATGAGGCGACATTGAAGGACTCAGACACACTCAGTGAGGCAGGGACTGAAGGCATTGAGTGTGGGACACAGATATCAGCTTTTGGTATCTCGACCTACTTGAATGGATTTCATTAGACCACATCAGGAAATTGGAACAACTGCTTTGAGTGGACTCTGTAACTGCTTTGAGAGATAATCCTAAGTGCCAAAAGAAGAAATCTAAAAGACTTACTCTTACTTCCCTCCATCAAAGATACAAACATCTTTTCCTATGCATAAGTAATTGGCCAAAAGTAGAAGTAAATTAAAATTGTCTTCCTCCACAGTAAGCTTCCATTCAAACCCTAACTTCATACCACTCTCAGGGAAGATAATATCACATAATTTTGGAGGTGAGCCCCAAATATATCCCACATTCCTTGGAGATCTTAAAGCTCTTGTCTCTCCATCCTCAGCCAGGGCTTTCAGTTACAATGGTGGCTTTCATGAAGGGCCTTCCATTGCCATTAATGCATGGAGTCCTGCTTGAGGGGCCTGGGCACTGGGACATTGGAAGACTTTCCTTTGTGTGAAACTTAGCTCCAATGTGCTTCGTCACACTTGGTGGGGTTGTTTATGGGCTACTTCCTTTCAACCCTAACCAGCAGATCCCCTGGCTGCCTTTCACAAGCTATTAAAAACACTCTTTCCTGTATATGTGGCATCTAACCATTTATTTTGAATATCACATACTTAGAAAAGCATTCAAAATAGAAAACGATGGCTTTGGGGGATTCTGACTGTGCTCTGAGAAAACTAGATCTATAATCTGAAACACGTTTACATTATGCAGGAATGAGGACTGTGGTCTTTTGCCACAGGTTTTTTCAATACTTGAAAGTTTCATTTTTTTCTGTTTTCAGGGAATTGTGTTTTGATTTCTGCTTTCCACAGACAGTAGCAGACACTCGCCTCACTTAATCATTCATGATCTGCCCTCGTTGATTTTATTTTGGCTCCAAAGAGTTTGCCTCCTCCAAAAATACCCTCCAGACCATACAGCATTTTTCTCAGCACTGCTAAAACCAATGCAATCTTTTGAGAAACTTCATCCTTATTGGTTTCTGAGGCATTTTCCAGAACATTTTATCATTTGAGTCCCTCATAAACCCTGTGAAGTAGTTATCATTCTCCTTTCCACATCACAGATGAGAAAACACCTTCAGAGATTCTTGAAGGTCATGGAAGGTGACATTAGTGCTGGGGTCTCTGTCTGCAGGGCCTGTATTCCTTAATCATTCATTAATTTATCCACAGTCAATAATTTAATTCCAGTGATATGGCAGATAGGCCTGTCCCTACCTCTCAACCCTGGAGAAGCTCTTGGAAATCCAATAGCCAGAGATTGGAAATATACAACTAAATGTGCTCAAACCCTGCATCCTAAAGACACTGGAAGTCACTTCTATTCAACTGCATCCCTGTCCACTAACCATCTTGGGAAAAGTAATTTAAGTCAGAAGTCTCTAGGCAACTCAGTATAACTCTTTATATTTTTGATCATTGTGTGGATTTAAAAATTATTTATAGCTCTTAATGCTATATCAGGACTTACCTTGATTTTATAAGTAACCATGACATAAGGATGTTTGGAAGATTAGGAATAACAAGGTAAATTCTTGTTGGTCTTGTTTTCTTGTTTCATTTCTAGTTCCACAACTTTCTTGCATGGAGATAAATGTCTTAAGATAAACGCAAAAGGGTTCACCATTTACTCATCATGCACAGCTTGGGGGAAGTACTGCCTC
>NW_004955560.1:486845-541650 GCF_000276665.1 Chinchilla lanigera
GGTTACTTTTCTCTCATTGCTGAGACAAAATACCTGACTCCCAGAATTAAGGAAGGAAAGGTTTATTTAGCTTATAGTTTGTGGAGGTTTCAGTCCATACTTGGCTGGCTCCAAGGCTGGGTGGCACATGGCAGAGGGCAACAGTTTATGGCAGCGGAACAGCAAAGCAACAAGAGTAAAAGGGAGGAGCAGCAGCAAGCAGCCTCTTTCCCCCCCTTATACTGTGTGCAAACTACCTGCCCCAGGGCAGGTGTAGCACTCACATGCATAATTCCAACATTGGACCATGAATCAATCGTAAACTCTAGAAGCCCACCTCATGACTACATGAGGCTTTGGGTGGACATTCAGACACAAACCACCAGAGATGTTAAGCATTTTTTCATTTACTTATTGGCCATATGTACTTCTTCTGAGAAATTTCTGTTCAGTTTGGTTGACCACTTTTGATTGAGTCTTTTATTTGTTTTTTTTTTTTTAGCTTTTTATATATTCTAGATATTAGTGCTTTGTCCAAGGTGTAGCTCACAAAAGTTTTGTTTTTTTTTTCCCATTCTATAGGTTGTCTCTTCCTACCAGGAAGAAACTTTGGGGCAGAAATCTCAGTACCTTAGTGGGAGAGGAAGCTGTTAGAGGAAAAGCCTGCACAGGAATTAAACGCCACTGGCCTTGGGTACCATGATTCCGGCAGACTCTGAGGGATTGTGTTATGGTCTCCGTACCCAATTTCTAATGCGGGGAAAAAAAGAGGAGTGAAGAGAATGAAGCAGAGAGTTCGAGGAGGTGGTGATCTTGTGACTGTGGCCCATACTTTAGCAGACCCTCTATGGCAGTAATGAGAGGACATACTGGTGACCAGCAGTGGTGCTGGGGGCAGCAGAGGGTGTGAGGGGGAGAATATGAGAGTTCTCACCTTAGAGGCCAAGAGAGGTGTGGTGTAAAAGATGGGGTTGGAAGGGATGGAACTCCATAAGGTAGGTGCAGGTGGGTCCAGCAAGCCAGCAGAAGAGGCACCTAGAGATCCACAGACTCATAATCTGATTTCACAGCACCAGGTTCAGCGCATCCACAGCTCCATCTCCACAGGGCTGTTCCATCAGGACGGAAGCTCTCCATTCTCAAGGTGTAAAGGGCCAGAGCTGTGCTCCTTGTGGCTGAGGAGGGGTTGGCTTCCCATGCAGTCACACCACAATGTTGCTCCTGCAACATGAGTCGTTTCATCAGGAGGAGAAACAGCACAGCTCCTCCCTGAACTGCACAGAGGCTGCATCTGCAAGCATGAACACAGTGCTCGCAGTAGTGGGGCTGAAGGTCAGGAACAAGAGGGTGTAGAGGAGGGAGGTGGTACAGAAGGGCTTGGTCTACCAGGACAGCTTAGACTCTGCCAGCTTCTGTCATCCTGAAACCCTGGGACACCTCCCTGAGAGTCTTCCTGAGAGAGCTTGAATTTGAATGCAGAGTGGTTCAAATGGATGCTTGAAGACAGCACTTTGGAAGGCTGTAGGTTTGGGGCAGCCAGCAGTTCAGCTGTGTGCTGAGTTAGCTCAGAGTGGGGAGCCCAGAGGCGCCCAGAGGAGCCCAGCATAGCCAACTTCTCCCAAGGCATCCTTCAGAGCTGATAAAGAGTCACAGAGTTTTCTTCATTGCCTCCCAACCCAATCCCAGCTCGGGAGAGAGTTTAGTTTCACAAAAGCAAATTTGGAGGAAACAGAGTTGCATTAATAAAATAAGAGTCCCTTTAGACTCAGGTCATTTTGAAGATCTGATTTCAAGAGTGTTTTAATGTAAACACATTTCCAGGGTTTGCTAAACTAGCTAATACAGTCCTTTTGGGAGAAATGAAAAATATCCAAATGAAATGGCAGTAAATGCCACAGGGAAACTCTCCTAGAGGAGAAATTGTTGCCCAAGGAACATATATATTACCTTTTACTATTAGTTTTGGCCAGAGATTCAGCAAAGATAGTTCAAGATAAAAGAACACATACATTAAACTTTAATACTTCTAATCTAGAGAAGCATGGAATTATTCACAACAATCTCTCTTCCTCTCTCTCTTTCCATCTTTCCAACTTTGCCTCTGTCTTTCACGCTCTGTCTGTCTGTCTCTGTCTGTCTGTCTCTATCTTTCTGTTTGTCTCTCTGTCTCTTTCTGTCCCTCTCTTTCCCTCCCTCCTTCCTTCCAGCATCCAGGGCCTTCACACTGAGCTACAACCTCAGTTCTTTTTTTTCATTTATAGACAGACTTTCACTAAGTCACTAAGCTCTCCAGAATGAACTTGAACTTGCCTTCTTCTTGCTTCAACCTCCCACAGTGCTGGGTTATGGTTCATGACTACACCTGACTTCCATCTTCTCCTGAGAGTCAAGAGTGGTTTGTCTCTCTGATACGTCACCTGTTCACATTCCAGGGAAAGAATAAACAGCCATAACACGTTGCAGGGTGAACAGCATCAGGCTGTGATTCAATCTTTCTTCTTGTCTCCTATCTTCTCTTTAGAGGAAAGGCAATGCAGCTGTGTCTCTGTTCAGCAGAGACAGTACAGTGTTTCCAGACTCCTGCGTTAGGAAGGTTCACTTTTATCCAATTATACTAATCAAATACTGCCTGCCTTTCTTTTAACAAATGTTTGTTGTACTCTTCGCTGTCCCATGGCAATTTAACATGGCCTCTTTCCTCAATGACTTTGGACTCTCAAAGCAGATACATCAGTAATGGACAGTGACCATGCTAAGGGAACTAGGGTCCTGGGGAAGCAGTGACAAGCAGAGGAAGAAACCAGAAAGGACCTAGAGGGGGCCACACTAGAACAGACATGAACATTGCATTGTAAATGAATGCCCAAAATTAGCTCTGAGTGGGGTACTGGTCCGTCTTACTGAGGGGAGGACCACGACTCAACAGCATGACTTTTTTATCCTGGTTTCCCAGCCCCATCCCCCTCTCCCTCCTAGTGCAGGGGATTATTAGATGCTCGCTGAGAACAAGGTGAGCATCTCAAGTGCCAGGTCACCAGGTTGCTGCTCACAGGAGTCTGGCCGGGGTAATAATTTGCAGGGAGATCCCAGTCCCGCCTGCCTTTCTAGGATGCTCTGGCTGCATTAATGGTTCTGATGCTGCTGGGTTTGTCTTCAATTCACCCTTTCTGTGGCAGGGGCCAACTTTTCCAGGAAAACTTTCATAGCAAGGTCTCACTGTTAAGGGTTGGATTATATCTCCCCAGAATCACACATCTAAGTCCTTACTACAAGAGGGGACTTTTGAAATTTGGAAATAGGGTGGCTGCAGATGTCATTAGGTGAGGTCACGCTGGTGCAGCATAGGCTGCTAGGACAACAGGACTGCAGTCATTACTGAAGGTGAAATTTGGACCCAGACATAGAGTGAAGGCAGTGTGATGAAACAGAGACAAGGGGGCTACTGCAAGTTGGAAGAGAGCCCAGGGCCACAGGCTTCCCTTGGAACCCTCAGAAGGATTTCAAACTCTCAGGCTCCAGTAAAGTGAGGCAGTGCATGGAATTGTTCAAGTCCCCAGCGTGTGGACTCTGTGGCCTCCACAGGCCTAGCAAAGGGATAAACCCTCCAAACTCCAGCCTCAGGGCTTCAAGGGGAGGAGAGGAGCTGATGAAATGTCACTTCATTCTGTCACAACTGTCTGCCCCGCTCTGTGCTGCCAGGAGGGGACCACAACTCCTCCCAGAAATGCCAGGTTCCGGATGACACAACCAGGAACCTCGAGCCTCCTCAGAGTGGGGCAGGAGGAGGGTGAGCAGGCAGATTAGCTCTTTCATTCTGTGGGATGTTTCTCAGGGAAGAGAAAGAGAAACAGCTTTCAAGGCACTTTAATAATATTTACTTTAACCAGCAATGAAAAGAATTCACAAGTTATTGATGGGTTATTTTTAAAGTGAGAAGGTACTTTTTTGTGGATTTCCTCTTCAAATGAACAAAAATACTCAAACAAACCTTCGGCCCTCACTTCATTTTTTTAAAGCTTTAGTAACACTTTTTGTTCTTTATCCCCATGCTGAATTTTTAGTTTTTTTCTGATTTTCAGTCTTTAAGGATCAGCACTCTTTAATTCCACCTTTTCCTATTTCTGGTTACCCAGAAGCTTGCAATTTGCTTTCTGTCATTGACAAGGGCACACGTATTTGTCAATGGGACAGATGATGATGTGATTACCCTTTTTATTGTATAACATGGTAAGCTGTTAGTATTAATAAAGACTATGCATCCTTGAGTTCAAATTTTGTGTATGATTTCACGGGAAGCAAGCAGAAGAGAAACAGGAGCATTGGACTTGGAATAAGAAACCTGAATGCAAGGGCAGGCCCAGAACTTCCCTCCTCCGAAACCGTAAACTGGACACACAATACTACTGAACAACTGTTCAGCGCTGAAAGTTAGTGATCTCTTCCATATGCTTCCTTGGAAAACCAAAATCAAGTAATGTACATTAAATTATCTGAGAAGATGTGCACAGTGAGGTATGTCCGAAAAAGCAGCTATGGGGAACTTGTTAAATGGAAATTTCTTTTGGAATAATAAATGAGTATTACCTGCATCCTAGTTGTTTTGGGATACTAGGTGGAGCTCATGGCCTCATGCATACTAGGTAAGAGCTCTGCCACTGACTTGTACCCCCAGTCTGTGCATTACAATTGCTTTGGGGGTTCTGGGCAGAACCTAAGGCCTCCTGCATGCCAGGCAATTGCTCTATCACTGGGCTGTATCTAGTCTTTATTTTCCAGGTGCCTCGTTTGTAAATAGCCTGTTTCTTCTCAGGCTTGAAAGTGTCTTAAAACTAGTAAAAAGCTGACCTACCCTGTGGTCTGTTTTCAAAGATACCTAGTTTTAGAAAGTTATATCATATTCATTGAGGTTTCCTATGGACCAGAAAACATTTATTATCTCTCATTTGGTTCTTCCTGAAACCCAAGAAAGAGATCCTATCACTACTTGTACGGTGAACGTGAAGCTTAAGAGTAGGTGCAAGTGCAAAGTTCCCAGCCAGGTGGGAGAGCTGTCAAGGAAGAGACCTCCATCAGGATGATTTGACACAGAGGCCAAGCTTTTAGCCTCCTGTCCAGGCTGCTGTTGAAAAATTACCCAAACCAGATGCACAGATGGAGTGGTTTTCACCAAGAGTGACAAGCAGCGAAAAGATTTAGTTTTGTTGTTACAGCAGCATAAAGAACTCATAGATCACTGGTGACTTTAATCTCTACTTGGAAGAAAAATCCTGGGAAGGATGAGTGAACATGCAGGGTGCCCATCTTGGGAGGGAAATGGTTTCTGCATATGAGATGACTCACTTCTTAACCTTTTTGCTCTGACTTCTCTCTTGCTCGTACCCTATGATCCACTCCCCTGGAGATACCTCTGCAGTGAACACCTCCACACACGGACACCTCCATTGCAGGGGAACCACACACTGTCTGCTTGCAGTGGTTACATCCCTCATAGTTCTGACCTCCGAGCATCCCTACAGGACCGCTGTGAAGCAGATTGCAAATTAGAAGCACGGTTCTGTAGCATTCTGCTACGTGGGTCACAGTCCATCGATCCTTCCATTGTGTGATGGTGGCTGTGTTGAGGTGACACAAGCTTTGTGATGTGGCTGTCACTGCCCAGTAGTGACAGCCCTGCCCCCTGAATGTGTCATATCAGCCTGGTTCATTTCACTTGAGTTATATTTTCCCCCCATGATTATCTCCACTGACCCCACTGCTGAGAAGAGTGAATTCTAATAAAACCCAACAAATCTGACAGAGGGATGTGGAGTTAGAGCCACACACAGCCCACAAAGGCCGTCGCATTAAAGCCTCCAACGAAGATTTTATGACTCTCCCCCAACCCCCGCCGCTCTAATGATGGTTTCTTGCTGCCATAAATTGTGCAGGCTGGCTTTTCATTAACTCAGGGAGCTAAAATAATTCTTTGTCAAGAATTCTTTAGTCACACATGATTCAGAAGTTCACCAAGATCAAAGGCCTCTGGCTGTGTGGCGGGCCCTGCACTGTATATTTCATGTAAATGTTGTGGCTTGCTGCCTGCTCAGCTGGAGCTGGTCCAACTTCACTTCCCTTCTGCAAATACTGGGATCCTGTGACACCATCTCCAGCACAAGGGGCTCAACTGTGTCTGATGCCATCTCCCTCAGGAGCCAGTATGCATAGGCTGTATAGGCTGGAAACTGTTTTGACATTGACCTCAATATTATCTAAAATTTCCTGAAGCATGGACTCATTCTTGGCCCTGAGGTCTGGGGTGGTGGGACAGAGAAATGCTTTATTGTTCCAGCCTTCTTGGTCTCATGTTTTCCTTTCAGGGTGGTGGGGTGTATTAAAGAGGCCCAAAGGGGAGATTAAGGTAGAGCAAGGAAAACAAGAATAGACTCTCCTGCCCCTACTCCATCTCCTCCTCCTCCTTCCCTCCTCCTCCTTGAGGACACTGCTAACCTGTCCTCAAGTTATCTGTGTCCTTATGTTTTTCATTTCAGATAAGTGAGCACATGAGAAAATGATGTGTGAGTGATGTGGGAGAAGGCACATGACAGTCGGCCAGAATGACAGCCGTGGAATAATCTAGCGTCTCTCAGTCCTGGTCACAACCACATACCCCACCGTGATTGGGGCACAGAGTTTTTCAGAGAGGCCACACACAGAGATGGGGTGAGGGTAGGGGGTGAGAAAGGGGGGAATTCTTCATGATGCAGAAGGAGAAGGGTGCCTGGTGGGTGGTCCCAGAAGCTCTCAGGGGCCATCTATGTGTACCTGTGAGTCACTGCATGGCCAGGTGGCCATCTCAATCCACTCTGAGACTGAGTGGTGTGTGAGTGTTTGGTCCCAGGTGCTGTTGGCAATACTGATGCCATCTCAAAGAACTCACCCAGGGTCTTGGAGGGTGGTTGGAGGTGAAGGACAGAGATGGAGATTCTGGGAAGGAAGGGGTGGGCCTGAGACCTGGAGGTAGAGCACTTAGGGAGGTGGAAGCTCAGCTGTTGTGTGAAGGTAGAATGGATGCCCCTGGCCACCACACTACTGTTTGCTCAGTGAAACTGCATTTTGGTCCAATCAACCATTGGGTACTTTCTGGAGGACCTCAGCAGTGCAGGCAACATGGCCTTCCCATTCTACCAAAAAGCCTAAATGTTTAACAAAATAGGTTCTGGTTCTTGCCTTCCCTTATCTGGAATGACTTAGGGCTGGGCACTTGACACCTTTCTTTCTTGTCATTCTCATCTCTCCTATAGGATGGTAGCAGTCACTTTAGCTTATTTTTTCAGGTTGTTAACAAATACAGTCACAACAGGGATAAATTGAGCAGGTGGGAATACATTGCCAATATGGTGGAGGTATTGATAACCAGGTTGGGCAACAAAACTTGGATTTTTTATGATGCCCAGTACCAACTCATATATCACCAATGTTGCAAGCCAGCCTCCCCTCCAGCCTCCATAAGAAGCAAAGTGTATTTTCAAAAATGGAAGCATCTGGTTAAATATTAAATAGAAGACTCATTCTTCTGGGTCTCACTTTGCAGCACTTAGGTAGCAGCTAAGTAAGATGGTGTTGATGTTGACCATCCTCCTTCTACCATGCTGTATAAATGATAACTGACAGCAGCTCCTTCCAGTCTTTCCCCTGTCTCTCCCCTCTTTGCACTTTCTTCAGTGGCTTATGTACACACGCACACTTTCCCTGCCCATCATAATAGCTATGGTCTTCTCCCCTCCCCATTTTTTCCAACAAGCATGTCCACTTTAGTTAATGCAAAGGAAATGGAAGCTTTTAAAGGCAGCCTTTTACATTGGGAAAGAGCTTCATTAACCATAAAAATCTTTTAGCTGCAGTTTTTATGCTCAGCTTTCCTTTCCCAGACATGGCTGTCCTGTGCCTGCATTTCCCTCTATGATCATGGCTCTTAGAAGGCTCACTCAGCATCTGACAGGCACAGTTCACAGAAGCAGTGACATCTGCCAAGAAATTGTCGTGCTAGGTGCCTGGACCTGGGAACAGTAGCAAGGAAAGCCTAGGCAAAGTTACACTGGTGAGTGCAAAAAATGCTCTATGTCTACATCTTCTAATCTGTTCCACTGATCCTCAGGTCTGCTTTTTTGCCACTACCATGCTTTACGGGAAAGTCTGTTGTGCCAACATGTACTCAAACTGCTAGTGGAATTTGTGTCAGCCCTAGGCCACCTATATGAAGCAGGACACTTGAAATAACTAGAACATTCAGAGCATCTCAACTCTGACCAGCACATGAGCGCAGGACTGGAAGACCCACAGGGCCACTGTGGGGAGAAACTTCAGCACCAACTCACCCTAAATGATTCCACTTGGGAAAGAAACTGTGGGTGTTTGGCAGTGCAGAAAAATCTGCTGTAAGTTTTTCACTGAGGCACTAGGGGAGAAGTCACTTGGGGGAAGGATTCTCAGGTGTTTCGAATGTGGGAAAGCTGTCCAGGTAGTGATGAATGCCAGCTCCATGTGTCAAATCATGAGGTGGAGAGAAGATCCAGGGATGTACTTGGTGTGGGGAGGATTCTGGAAGCCAGTCAGTCACTGGAATCCATTTGGCTTCAATGCACCATGTAAATATGTCCCCAGGACCTATTCACAGGATTATGTCCTCAGGAAAATGTTTTTTTTTTTTCCTGACATTTTTCTCTGATGCTCAACACAGAGAATACACAGGATAACCTGAGGACTCCAGAGCACTTTCCAAAAGCTGCACAGGTGGGATCACCAGCCATGAACCTGGGCTGTGGAATTGCTGTCTCAGTGTGCTCCAGCCTTGTGACACACCAGGCAGAACCCTCTGTGATGGTCACACCCCTGTTAGTGTCCAGACATTGGATTAGGAAACAGTGATAGCTTTCCCACTATGCCCTCCTCCTCATTTTAGAACAAACTCTCCCTGTGTTCCTCCAATGCTCCCTACAGAGCAGAAGTCTTGTTGCCCATCAGAAAGTACCACTGTCTCCACATCTCTGTAAATGGAACTGAGAACCACTGCACAGACAAGTGTTGCTGAACATTTTGAGCACCCTTGATGCCAGGTGCGCCCTGAGCCCGGCAGTCTGCTAAGTTCCAGAAAAGACAACCACCACTCAATAGACAATGTGTACTTCTTGCTCTCTAAGCAATCCTATCAATAATGAAGGTAAGTTCTGGAATAATTCATTAACACCTAAACTCTGGGTTTTGTTCTTGATTATTTTCTGCAGAAGATGGAACTTTCCCTTAACTAGTGAGAGTTTTTCCTCTTGCCTCAGGTCTAACCAGGTCATAAACCACACTGTCTTTCACTGGGATCACCAGGGAAAGTTTAAAATACATTGATCCTCATCCTCATCTTTCTGACTATTTTGATTTAGATCTAGAATGTCCTCCAAAGTCTCAAAAGTGGGGCTTTTGAGCCAGGCGTGGTGGCGCAAGTTTGTAATCCCAGCACTTGGGAAGATGAGGCAGGAGGATCGTTTTGAGTTCGAGGCCAGCCTGGGCTATGAAGTGAGCTCAAGGACAGCCTGAACTGCATAGTGAGACCCTGTCTCAAAAAGACCAAAAAAAAAGAAAAAAAGAAAAAAAAAAGGGTGGGGCTTTTGGAAGGTGATAAGACCATGGAGTGGTATACTCACCAGTGGAATAAGCTATTGATGAGTTTTGTAGTTGAATGTGCTATCAGATGGCAGGACCTGGTTGTAGGTGAATGCACCCCCTGGAAGAGTGTATTCTTGTCCCTGGCTCCTACCTTTTCCTTCTGCTTCCTGGCTGCCGTAGGTTGAGTTATTTTCTTTCACCAGACCCTTCTACTATAGAGTTTCTACCCTGGAGCCAGCCAACCATAGACTGAAACCTCAAAACCATAGACCAAATTGAACTTTTCCCTTAAATTGTAGGTGTTGGCTATTTTGTACCAGTGATAGGAAAGTTACCAAGACACTGAGATTTCAGTGAACTTGGGCTGGGAAAAGGTATTTTAGAATCTCCCCAAGTGATTCTAACAACCAGCCAATGTAGGGCCCCCTGTTAGATGCACATCATTTTCCTCATGTCTGTTTCCAAATAATAGCTGTAACCAAGTTACCTTATGTCAGGATGTGGATGTTCCAAATGTTTGTCAAGTGAACCAGGCTGAAACAAAATCCTCTAAACCCCAAGAACAACATGGTTTCTCTGGAAGCCTGAAGATTTCAGAAAAACATTGGGAGAGGTTGTATTAGGTTTCTATTGCAGTCCCAGTGAATCACTACCAATCTGGCAGCTTAAAATTACTCCCATCTGCTGTCTCATGGTTCTGTAGAGGCCTATTACTGCTGTCCCCACACTAAAATCATGGAGTGGGCAGGAAGCATGCCTGATTGGACACTCCTGAGGAGAACCTGCTTCCAGAACTATCAGAAATCAGTTCTTTATGTAGCAGGACGAAGGTGCCCATTTCCTTGTCAGCTTCTTCAGGCCACCTGTGTTCCACAACTGTGACCTGTCCCCCATTTTCAGTGCCAGCTGTGGGAGGCTGAGTCTTTTCCTGTGTCATATCTTTCTGTTGATCCCCTTTTATCTCATCTGTCCTTTGCCTCCCTCTTCAATCTGATAGTGATCTCTGATTCGCTCTCCCTCCTTCCTCTTCTGCTCTGCAGGGTCCAGCTGAACAAACCAGGCCAGCCTGGTAATCCAGTATAATCTCCCTATTTTCAAACTGGCTTTCCAGTAACCTCAATCCCATTTGCAAAATCCCTCCATGGTAATATCTTGATTAGTGTTAGATCAAATGACTGGAGAAGGGGAACCTAGGGACATTTGTAGAATTTTTCCTGCCAGAAGCAATTATGGGAGAGAACAGGGAAGCACTTTGTGGAGAGTGAATTGGTAGACGTCAGAGGCAGGGTCAGCCACAGTAGATGAGCATTTTGAAATGATTGTTATCTTAGTGGTGGCTGTGGACATCTACAGATGACAGGCCCTGTGGCTGATGTAGCAAATCTGGGGAGAGGAGACTGCTGTTTATTCTAGGCTTTATGGACAGTGAGCCTGGGGGTACAGTTGGGTCCCTCTTCCTCAGCCCCCAGGGAGCAACATCTCTGCTTTGATTGCTTGGAGTAGAAATGACTTCTGAAGACAGGCTTGAGAGCTGTCTCCGTGAAGCAGCCTTCAGAGAGCCTTGTAGGGTAGACAGGCAGCTGTGGTTTCTGTTTTGCCTGTGAGAAAACAGGTTCCTTGAGATTCCAGGATGTCCCTAATATCCACTTAGGCAGGGATGCCCAGCTGCATTCAGACCATACTTGCCCTGTCTGTTTCTTCCCTGATGTGGTTGTCTGCAGAACCCAAAAGTAACCCATGCAAGGAAAATTAGTATTTTTGCTTTAGTGCCATCTCACTTTTACATGCAAAAATAGGTGCTAGTTGAATTATGAAGGGGCCCTGTCCTGATAAACCTATCAGGAGTTGAAAACATTAAGTAGAAAATGCACTTAACACACCCAATCCACTGACATCATTGCTCAGCCTGGCCAACCTCCATTGTCCCCAGGATATTTCCATTTATCCAAGGTTGGATGAAATTGTCTAACACAAAACCTTTCTAATAACTCTCACTCTGAGAGTGAGACTTCCATCTTAGTAAATCTATTCAACCACACCCAGAGTTATGTTAATCCAGTTAGGGGATTAGTTCAGATAACACACACCCTTGATCCATATTTACACCCCCTCTGAAAATTCCCACCTATGAACACATAAGGCTTTGCTGATCTAGATATAAGCCATAACAAAGGGGAAAAAAGCAAAACACCAGCAGGAAATTAACACAATGACAGGAATAAGTCCATATTTATTAACAATAACTATCAATGTAAATGGACTAAAATTGCTAGTCAAAAAATACGTATTAGCTGAGTAGATCAAGAAGCAAAATCTAGTAGTATTCTGTATGCAATCCAAAACCAGAGCTTGTGCAAGGAAGGAAATAAAAAGACCAGAGTATAAATAAATGAAATAGAGCCAAAAAATACAAAGAACCAATGAAGCAAATAGCTGTTTTTTAAAAAGACTACACAAAATAAACACTTAGCCAATCTTGTCAAAAAAAGGAAAGAAAGACACAAATTTATGCAATTAGAAGTTTTAAAAGGTGAAATCAATGATATGTGTATGTACAAATTTAACACAAAAGAAATGAGGGCAAATAATCAAAGAATGGAAAACAGTAATCTGAGCAATAGGAACCTGAAAACAAGCAGGAATACCTATCCTGTTTTCCTACAAGGTGGATTTCAAGCCAAAGCTAATCAAAAGAGGCAAAGAAGGACATGGCATATTGGTCAATGGAACTATTCAACAGGAAGAGATAACAATTATAAACACATATGCACCAAGCCATGGTGCACACAACTTCATGAAACAAACTCTAAGAGACATACAAGATCAGATAAACATTAACACAATTGTAGTGAAGGATCTCAATATCCAACTATCACAAGTAGACAGATCAGCTAAACAAAAAATCAACAAACAAATATCAGAGTTAAACAAATGGACTTAATAGATATGTACAACCCATATTTGACTCAGCAACAAGAGCAGAATACATTTTTTTTGGCTACATACAGTACTTTCTCCAAAAGAGAACACATACTACTTAACAAAGAATGTCTAATAAATAAGGGAAAAAGAATCAAAACTTCACCATGCATATTGTCAGGTCACAATGGAATGAAACTAGAAAACAACAGCAAAAGAAATCAGAAAAACAGTGCAAACATATGGAACTTAAACAACACACCATTGAATAATCAGAAGAAATTAAAAAATAAATAAAAGAGTCCCTGGAACTAAATGATAATGCCAATAAAACATACAAGAATTTATGGGGGAAAAAATGAATTTATGGGACACAATGAAAGTTCTACAGAGGAAGTGTATAACAATGAATGCCCACATCAGAGAAATAGAACAAGCCCAAATCAAGAACCTACTGATTCCTTTCAAGGTCGTAGAAAAACAAGAACAATCCAAAATAAGAGTTTGTGCAAGGAAGGAACTATAAAGACTAGAGCATAAATAAATGAAATAGAGACTAAAAAAATACAAAGACTCAGTGAAACAAAGAGCTGGTTCTTTAAAAGAGTAAATAAAACACACAAACATTTAGCCAATCTTACAAAAAAGGAAAGGAAAGACATAAATCAATGCAATTTTAAATTTTAAAAAAAGGGTGAAATCACCGTGGACACTGCTGAAATCCAGAAAAGTATTAGCAATTACTTCACAAGCATATGCCAAACAATTGGAGAATTCAGAGGAGATGCAGAGATTTCTAGATATGCTACATGATTTGCTAAAACTATACTGTTAAGAAAACATACCAAACTCAGGAAGAAATGGCCCTGAGAAGGTTTAGGAGGCAGTTTATTTACACTGGTGGGCTTGACTGGGATCTCTCCCAAAGAGTCAACCCCGCCTGGTAGGGTCTTGTAACTTGTACAGGGAGAGCAAGGCGGGTGGTACAAAGACAGATTTGGCATATTGTGAGGGGGGTTGAGGTGAAAGCACAGGTTGCTAAGGGAGTTTAAACATCCCAGGTTATGTTGCAAGGCCATCAGTTACATAAATCATGGGTTATACAAAGGAAGAAATGCCCCGTTGCATTTTAAACTACATTGCAAGGCTATTAGTTATACAAAGGCAGTAAAGACAGGGGTTACACAAAGGAAGAAATGCTCTGTTATCAGGCCGGCCAGAAATGTCCGCTTGTTTCTGACACAAAAACAGGCATGTAGATGAATGATGCAAAATTAAAGAAACAGAAATAACCCCAGGTACCTTCAGCTATTTGATCTTTAAGAAAGGATTAAAAAACATACTAGAGCAAAGATAGCCTCTTTAATAAATGGTGCCGAGAAAATTCTATATCTACATGAGGAAGAGTGAGTCGACACCTATATATCTCATCACATACTAAACTAAAATTAGAATGGATCACAGATCTAGATGTTAAAACAGAAACAATCTGCTGGAAGATAAAATAGGTACGACTTTTGAAGATACTGGCACAGGCAAGGAGTTTGTGAACAGAACTCAATGGCACAAGAAGTAATACCAAGAATCAACAAATGGAATCATGTCAAATTAAAAAGCTTCTGTATGGCAAAGGAAACAGCCAACAGAGTGAAGGGGCAACCTGCAGAATGGGAACAAAGTGTTACCAGCTGTCCCATGGACAGAACACTAACATCAAGAATATATAAAGAATTGCAAAACACTAGACTCCCTGAAACAAAAGACCCAATTAAAACATGGGCATATGAAATGAACAGACACTTCTCAGAAGAAGAAGTGCAAATGGCCAAAACTACATGAAGAACATGCTCATTATCACTGGTGTGTGTATGTGTGTGTGTGTGTGTGTGTGTGTGTGTGTGTGTGTGTGTGTGAGAGAGAGAGAGTATTTTTACCCAAGAAGCACAGAAAATTTCTCAAAATCGAGCATTATTTATTATTATATAGTTTTCTACCACAGACTAGGTGACCTCAAGCCACACGAACCTGTTCTCCCAAGGTGCTCAGGCCAGTAGCCTGGAGCAGTGTGACTGGATGGAGCTCCAGGAGGAAGCGCTTCCCTGTGCGCCCCCAGCCCTCTCCTCCCTGTCACCTGTGTGGCTGCAGTTAAACCCACCTGCTTCTGCCTCTCTGACCACACTGCCTTCTTCCTTTCAGTGCCCTGATTTCCCTCTACCACATGCAGAACGTGATCGCACATGCAGTTGTGCATCAGGGTCCCCGGGATCATAGGGCTAATCTCCCAGCTCAGGATTCTTAGCTTACTCACACCTGAGTGTGCTCATCTTTTTTTTTTTTTTTTTTGCCATATAAGGTACTATGCACAGATTTCAGAGATTATGTCTTGGAACTCTTCAGTTTATAAAAAAAAAAAAAACATTTTTTAGGAGAGGTCTTTTTCAGCCTATTACAGTTTCCTCTGTTCTTGATAGCTGGTAGATTGTTCATCTTGGAGACATCTTTGGTGGTGTTCATTTCTTTGCAGAGTGTAGGCTTTTGCCTGTTATGTGGCTTCTTCACATCCATCCCTTACCCCATGCCCCACTATCTCCACTCATTCAGGACACTGGTGGTTTTCAGGCTCCTTGGTCCTGCCCCAGGCCACCTGCTCATGCCCTGAAGGCTATTTCCCCAGGGACTCATTCCAGTGCTGTGGTCTCTGTTCCCTAGGAGGATCTCTCCTGGTGCTGCATACGTCTCCTCTAGCCTTGTTTGTCCTGGACAGTTTAATTGATGGTCACTGCCCATAGGACACTGCTGCTGGGTTCCTCTTGGTTTCTCACAATTTCTAGCTGAGTTATGGTGTCATCTGTGAGAACAAAGTGCTATGTCCTAGTACTCATACTTATACTTGACAATTTTAGCAGAAAGGAAAAATAAAAATTTTCTACAAACCGTGCATTCCCAAGACTCCTAAGTCTTGTGTTTGTTTTTCAGAATAAGCAGTTTTCTAACTGCTCATTAGTTTACTTTCTATTCATGCTCTTTCTTACAGTTTGTTTTTGATTCATGCTCTTGTTTGGCCTGAGCAAAGCAAGATATCTGGGGTCTCTTGACCCTGAGCTTTGCAGAAATCCCTGCTGATTCTCCTGCAGGTGCTCAGATCTGCATCTTCTCATGTGTGCCATCTGGGCAATCTTCATTACAATCAGCAGGACAGTGTGAGTAGCATGTAGGAGACCTGGTATCCAGCCTAGTACAGCCTCTGAGTACATAGGAGCAGGGGATTCCAGAGCTAATCCAGTTGAAGATGTGGTCAGGTGCAGGCCCCGTCAACCTGACGTGCTGTTCCCACCCTCCCTCATCAACGAAGACATGGTGTGAGCCCAGAATCTGATGTAAACCGTATGAGACTTGGAGCTTAACCAGCAAGATTCACATCCTGCACATTCCATTGGCAGAGACATGATTTTCTCCAAATTACATCATCGGGTGGGGTTTCAGTTTCCCTGTCAGTGAAATGGATCTGGTAAATCATGTCAGTGGAGAGGACTAGATGAACTCATGGCCATCCCAGACCCAGCACATCCTGCACTCTGGAAGCATCTCTGAATATCAAGCTCATGCTTGATATTTCCAAGCCCCCACTGTATTTCCAGGCCCACACTTGGACTGTGCTCACACTTCCCCACATGTGCAGATAGCTGTCATTCCTACTTAGAAACAGATGCCACAGCCAGTGCCTGGTGTGCATTTTTGCCTCTAATCCAGTCTTTTTGTTCTAAAGAAGCAAAATATAGAAATAGTTAAGGCTCCATTTGGATTCCTTTTCAATCTCACTTCTCTCAAACAAATTTTGAAGTTGATAAAGATCCTTACTGGCATTTAAAACATACTATGCCTTGCTAAATGTCTATGGGCAATACATAGTGGACAAAATAATATTACATGTATGGTGTATTATGCATTTCCTTTTTGAACCTGGTCTTTGGAGTCAAGGGTGCATTTTAGAGGTTTATCCATGAGATTTATTTCAGTCATTTTAACTATACTACAACAATCCACTGAGTAAAACCCTACTGGTCCATTTCTCTCTTAGCTGGTAATATGCTCATTTCCAAATTTATACTCTTTCAAGAAATTCTACAATGACTATTTTTGTATGTGTTTGTTTGTTCCCTAGTTATTATTTTTTAAAAGCAAACACCCAAGGATGGAGTTGTCTGGGATCATCTGAGAGACTTTTGTCATCTACTGTCAGACGCACACATACACCTTCCCCCACAGGCAGGCAGGAGAGGGTCCGTTTCTCCACAGCAGAAGAACATTGTGTATTCTGGTTCATTTCACTTTTGGTTCTCTGACACACAAAATGACAATAAAGGCCCAGCTCAGGGTTTAATTTTCATATCTTTGATGGTGGTGGACTCTGTGCCTCTCCCTGAACATTTGTTTCATTTTGTGCATTGCTCACTGAGGTTCAACCTATTATCTTCATTTTCCTTATATTTTGCAAATACTTTGCCCAATTTGTCACTAATATTTGGTTTTGTGGTGATTTTCCACATAGCCGAGTACTCAGACCTACGAGCTGGAACTTTTTAAGTTGTTTAATCATTAAATTCTATTCAGTTAAATTCTGCACTTATACCTGCTCTGTAAAGGTCACCAGAGGTCACCAATAGCAGTCAGTTATGGCCTCAAGGGAGCTTGTAGTTCAGTTGTGGGACAAGATACATAAAACTAGTCAATAATAGAAGCTGTCTGTGATGAGTGTCACATACTTGGCATGAAAAATAGATGATTTCACTTTGGCGGCCAGGAAGCTGGGAGCAAAGAGTGAGTGTGGGTGCTGAGTCACAGTGAACAGCCTCACTCATGTGACTCACACTGTGCAGGACATCAGGGCCGGGACGGTCCCAAGGCCCAGCTAACCCACTCCCTCCATTCAACATGAAATGCATCTTCGCAGTTAACTGCATCCCAACAAGATATCCTCCTCCGCCATGGCCTCTCCTAGGAGCCCCCAGGGTGCATCAATCCGGCCTTCTCTGGCTCTTTCTGCTTTGACCCCAGCTCTGGGAGTTGCTGTCACTTCAGCCACCACAGTCCTTTAGATCCTACTGACGCCGATGCCAGAGCCCCAACTGCTGTGGGGCCCTCGGGAACTGTGGCTCTCGGCTCCGTGTGCTCTTGGCTTCGTGTTCTTCCCTGCTTCATCTAGCTCTCAAGACCCCTGTGATGGAGTGGGTTTTTCATGGGGAGCTTTGTTCCCTCCAAAGACTTGGTATTCTGTGTGGGTCCCGATTTCTTCCTTCTTTATTTCTCACAAGTGCAGAGTAGCTGCTTCCTTCTCATACAGTATCCCTGTCATTGTCAGACCATGTGCCTACCATATGCATCTCCAAAGCCCGGGACCTCAGGGTGCCCCCATTTAAGCATAACAGCAAGCCCTGGTAAGTGGTGGATCAGTTTGGCATTGCCTTCTTCTCATTCTCCACCTCCTCTACTTTTGTCTTTGTTCTCTTTTTATTTTGAAATAATTACAGGCTACAGGAAGCTGTAACCATGGTGCAGGTAGGTCCTGTGTACCCGTCACCCAGGTTCCCCTGGCAAAGATCTTTTACTTGATAAAGTAAGGACATTAACTGGCCAGAAACCAGCGGGTAGACTACAGAGCTTACTCATATTTCACTGGCATCTTTTTTTTTTTTTTTGGCTTGTACCCATGTATGTTTTAGTGCATAATTCTACGATGTTTTATCACATCCTGTGACATCAGCACAACATTTTCCACCCAACACAATGCCTCTGGTGTCCACCATGTCATGCATGCGCTGTGGAGCACTGTCTCCCCCTTCTGTTGCTGAGGGTCTAGGTGCGGCAGTTTGTACCGCTGCTTGCCTGCCGAAGGACATGTGGGGTGTTTGCAGATTTGGGATATCATAAATGAAGCTTCTCGGGTCATGTATTTGGCTATGATTAAAAGAAAACAACCACACAGATGCTCTGGAAATGCACTCTCTAAATCCTTGTAATAAGATCTTTGTTAATATTTGTTACTCAGGGAGTGATTTCTGACCTGCACACTTAGAGCTTTCTTAAAGGAGTGTCTGGGCAAGTGACCATTCCCACGGCACTTGCTGAGATCCACCAGTGATTTTCAGGCTTCTCTTTGGAAACCCAAGCCTAGTCTTTTCTTTAGAAGTCACTTTGCTGAAAATTCTAGCTACTAGAATTTGTCAACTGCATTCCTTCTCAGGTTAGGTTGTGTTCTCTTGGCTCCCAGCTACTCTTCACTCTGTGACACCATAATCCTTACCACTTTGTTCCCCTGTTTGTTGACTGCCCCTCGAGAGCCGCATAACAGCTGGTCTTTGCCTCATCCTCTGCTATTCTGAGTTACAGAGTGAGGGCCAGGCACGGAACGGGTGCATAATAAACCTGTGAATCAGTGCATGAATGAAGCACATATTCAATACGGAGAAGCAATTTGAAAATCTCTCCCTGAAGGTCCGGTTTTAGGGAAATACAAATGAAGCCCACCGAAGAAGTGGGTAAAGGGAAACCATTCACAGGCTTGGAGTTAGAAAGCCAGAGTCAGAATCTCAGCTCTGCCTCTTATGGGCTCTGAACCCATTAGCAAGTGATTCACTCCTCTCCAATGTCATGGACTTTGCAACATCACCTCTTCACAAGAAATTGTGAGGCTCCAGAACTCTACTTGTGTGGATGCACTTTGTAAGACACTCAGTGCCGTCTGTGGAAGTCGAGGGGTCTCCTCACTGCCATGGTCTCCTTCTCCTCTTTCCCCTTCCTTCTATCCTTCGCCTTCCCCACATCCACTGCTTTGCTTATCCTCACTGACATTGGGATCATCGGCACCCCTGGAAAATGAAAAGCATTCAGGCACCTGCAAATCCCCATCCCAGCGACCTTGTGACATTCCCTCCAGTAGAGGGCAACGACTCCTGCCTGAGGAGTCCAGACTCTTCAGCATCAAGCTGAAATACACAGGACAACCTACAGTCTTTTCTATGTCCTGACTCTTTAAGGAAGCACACGTGGCCATCCCAGCCATCCTTCCACTCAGCAATCCCAGGTCTTTTTGTTGAACACTGTACCATGTAGCCCAAGCCTCTAAGGAAATATCTGGCTGCCATGAAAGTTATTTTGTTGATTTTTAGTGAGATTTGCATTCTCCTTTTCTCCTAGTTGAGAGTGACCTGCAGAGCAAGCCTGGGTCAGGAAAGGTGACATGGACATGCTTCTCTGTTAAATTTCACATGTGGCACTCACGTTGGGAGGTGGGTGACTGCCTGTGCTTGACTCAGTTATCTGTCTGAAGGCAGTGGCAAAACTCTGTTCCCAGTTTGCTGGCCCTCACTCTGTGTGTCCCTGTAGGACTGGTGAGGAGAGGTCTTCAGAAAAGCTGCCATCTGGGTGGGGCAGTCAAGGAACTCTGCTCAGTCCCAGTCACTCTGGCCAGTGAGGGGCTTCGCTGTGGCTGTGAGGGCAGTTGGGTCCTGAGTCTGCTTCCAGGGAGAACCCTCTGCATGGGGCAACCCCCCACCTCTGGGTAGCCAGGGAGAAAGTGTCGTGCAAGGCAGCCCAGTTCTTCCAGTTAGTGAGAACCAGTGTGGTGGTCACACCCAGCAAGGCCTTCAGGCTCCACTGTAGGGAAAGGGGTGGAGGGTTGTCCCAGTTAGCTCTTCTCCTTAATGGGAAGCTATTAACTTGGACTCCATCCCTGGTCCTTCCATTAAGGAAGGCACCAAGGTAGTGTCACAGGGCCGTTTATATACTGTATTTGAGTATTATTCATTCATTCACTCACTCAGATATCATTCATTCATTCAATGTCTAGAGAAGGAGTCAAGGATCCAAAACGGAAGAGGACCAGGACACCTCACTGTGTAGTTTCGTTCTCAGGGGTAGCCAAGGTGAACCATTAGTGACTTGGCAAGAAGTAAGTGCTATTACTGAGTGGAGGGCACTGGGCAGTGAGGGTCAGGGAATGCGGTTTTTATCACTGTCTGTGGAACCCTTCTAAGGAGGTGACACTGGATCCCTGTCTATATGGAGTGGAACAATTTTCAGGAGGTGAATTTCTACCCTGTCTCACAGCCAGAGCAACTATAGTCCTGTCTACAGGAGTGCTGGATGAGGTGCTCAAGGTCAACTGTGATTGTCACCATTCCCCATCTCGCCAGCCCTTTCTGGTATGAGTTGTGACTGAATTTGACAGTGTGTTGGTGACGGCTGTGGGGGTGTGGCACACACGTCGTGGGAGTTGCGAGGGGAAGCCGGTGCTCTTCGAGGAGATGCAGCTTCTCCTCGTTCCCTTACCGGGCTGAGCAGAGAGCACCCAGCCATGTCACTTCCTTCGGTCAGAGCCACAGTCATTTTCCTGGACAGGTGGTGCCTCCTGGTGTTCTGCACACATGCTTTTCGGCCCTGGAAGTGAGTGCCGGCACAGAGAGAGGACAGAGTAGGCTTTAGGTGGGGAGGGCCCCTGAGGTGGGAACACTAAGTAGCTGCTCCCAGAGAACAGAGCTGACCCCCAGCAGTGACCAAAGCCATCCACCCACTGAGGTGTGGTCACACAAGGACAAGCCCATCCCCACAGTCTGGGCTAGGAGCATCTTGGACTCCCTCTGGCCTGGCCGTGGAGTTGTGTCACCAGCCAGGATACAGAAGTGTTGGCTTGTTCTGTCCACAGCCCTGCAGAGCTGGAGCCCTTCCGCTGTAGGAAATCTAAATTTAGCCCCAAAGAGCTGTCTTCCCCAAAAAAAGCTCTTCTCAGCAGAATGGCCAGGACAGTAAGGGGGAGAACCCACAACTGGTAACACATAAACCTTGTTGTCCTTGGATGACAGCAGTTTCCTTGCCTGTTTTTCCACCTTTAAGTTGAGTGTGAGTCTCTGAGCTGATCGTTGTGTTGGCCAGCACAGAGCATTTTGCTGTGGCCTGGGGTCCCTTGGCGGAGCCTAACCTGGGGTCCACCCCTGAGAATGTTGTTTTATTCTCATGTCACCTCCTGATGCAAGTTCTTTAAGTGCAGAATGTGACAGAAAGCACAAGCCTGAGTCTCTCCGAGTGACCCCCAGGGAATGTGGGGCCCAGGCTTGTACTTCTTGACCAGATCCCAGGATCCAGGAGGCCTTAAATACCCAGGGCTTCCTGGGGAGGCTCTGGGGTCAAGGTCCTAGTGGACTCCTGGGACAAGGTCTCTCTTGGGCAGACACCAGCCCTGACGATTACTTTCAGGACCTTTCACAGCTCAGAGCAAAGGTTTTGGTGATTTCTACCCAAGAGCCCTCCTGCCATTTGCATCATGAGTAGCTTGGGGAGTTTCTGAGTGAAGACACCTATAAAATTCAGCTCCCCAATGCACCTTTAGCTCTCTTTTGACAAACACTTTCTTTGTCACCCACCAGTATAAGCTCTAGTAATCCCATCTTCGTAAGAACTTCTAAAATGTGGGACAAGGAGCTCTGGACTTAGGCTGGTTTGCTGGGTGGTCTGGTTTTAAGGCTTCTTCAGTGTGCAGGCAGGAAACTTCTCCCAGATTCTAGTTCCTTCTTGCGAAAATGGCAGTAATAAGACGGCACTCACAGATCTGAAGCAGTAACAAGTATGATGTTCTGTATCTTCAAGCATGATTTAAGGAAGGAAGTTGCAATCTGTAGAAAGGAATCATGGTTGGGGGTGAATGGAATGTTTGATTGGATTTGATTGACTCTCTGCTCTATGGAAATCACTTTTCTTCCAGTGACCCCCACAAAGAACACAGAGGGGCTGAGTGGATGGACAGAACTTTTGCTGTCTTGGGTTCTTCTGCCCCTACTGTTGTTTTATCTCTTGAATCTCACCTTGTTTTCCTGCAAGTGATGATGGTGGTATCCAGAAACAAGGTGGCAGGACTTTGGGAACTAATTCAGCAGTGTGTTACTGAGTGCTAATGAGCAGCTGATATCTGGTCTGTCATTACTCAATCTTGGGGTCTGTAGGATGGACACAGAGGTACCCACTAGCCTGCGTTGAGAGATGACTTGGTGAGAATGCAGAAAGGCAGATTGTAATAATTTCAATGCTGTGGTCTTTCTCCAGCTCTGTGTGTTTCCTCATCAAAAGAGTTTGGGAATTTGTCTGTGCTCTTCCACACAGCGTGTAATGTTAGTGCTGGATTGAATTTTCCCACTTAACAATGATTCATAGAGTAGAAAGAAATTAAACTAGGTTTAAAAGAAGTTAAGCTCTGGGTAAGGAAAAATAGAAAGATAACCTCTTGCTGTAATTTTCCAAGATGCCCTGGATAGCACCCAGAAGTTGTAGGGAGGGGAAAAGCTCAGGAACATTTTACAAGCTAGTAAAACATTGTTTGAGGGGTGATAGATTCTTTGGAATTTATCTGCATGGCTGACGTCACTGTCTCAGCTCAGGGAGCCAAAATGTCTCCATGTCTGAGGCTCCTTTCTGGAATTACTTCCCAGTAGTCAGAGATTGTTGGTTTGAGAGGAGAAATGGCCCTTTCTGGGCCAAAGAAGTTTCTCCTTCAAGCTGAGAGGGGAAGGAAATTAATGCCTCTTATGGCTAAGGCCTTTTCCTCTGCAGTTTAAGCCTTTGCCTCCACAGTTGCCCTCACTGCCACCTTTCCCAGCTGTGCCCTTCACAAGGCCAGCATGATCCTCTGCATCTAGCTCGAGGCCTGGAGTGCGGCTCCCTCAACAGAAGCCTGAGCAGCAGCCTGAATGTCTGAGACCATGTTGAGCCCCTGGCTCTGCTGTGATGGAACACATCACCACACCATCTTTCCTGAACTGAGTTATTGCAAAACGGCCTTCACTTTAATCTGGACACTTGGGGGATATGGCAGTGGCCCAGGGAGGAGGGGAGCTGCCTGTATCAGGCACTGTGCATAAACCTTTTCTTGTGCACAGTCACACTTGCTCTCAGAAGAGCTCTCTGCTGGGACATTGCAGCTCTCACATTACAAGTCTAAAGACTAAGGGCTGCAGAGCAAAAATAAAGATGCATGTGTGTGTTGGACTGATTGTGGCTGTCCTTGAGAAACATTCCTACATTGAAATCCTGAGACCCAAAGTGATGGTGTGACGAGGTGGGACCTGGGGAGGATTTACACACGAGGACGAAGCCCCATGAATGGGATCAGTGCCCTCATAAAAGAGGCCGACACCTATGTCACCCCACCATGTGAGGACACAGCAGTAGGGTGCATCGATAAACTAGAGTTTGAGCCCTCACCAGCACAAAAGCTGCTGGTGCTTTTGTCTCGCAGTTCTCAGCTTCCACAACTGTAAGAATGAATCTCTGTTATTTGTGAGCTACCTAGTCTATGACATTTGGTTATAGAGCCTGAATGCACTGACACTATGGTTTTTGTGTTGTTATTGTTATCTTGAGGGTGGCATATTAGTAAAGGGGATGTTATCTTCTGCCAGGAAGATCAGAATGACTCCAATGTTGCAGTAGCAGGGACCCATGAAACCCTGTCTGGTAGGTCCAGTGCCACCAAGAGGTCACTGCAAGTAACCCAAGTACACCACATAATGCTGGTCTTCTCAGGAAACCACTCTGCCCCTTAATCCTGCAGCCTCAACCTTGCAGGTCTTTGCCTTTAGGACAGAATGACCTCCAGCCGTCAGCTGCTCCAGAAGCCTCTGAAGATCCCAGTTGTGGGATCTAGTGATTAACCAGAGATTGCATGCTGCCCAACCAGCCTGGAAACAGGGTTCATTGTCCAGCTGCCAGCAGGTGACTCCCTGACCCTAAATCCCAAGTGTTGACTCAGCCTGCTGCTTGCTCTTAGCTTGATGGAGCCACAGCTGCTGCAGGAATGGCAGAGGCTGGTTCCTGATCCAGCCTAGAGCAGCAGTGTCCCTGAGGTGATCCTGGCCCCTGCCCATCTGTGGAAGAAGATTCCTGTTTCCAGAAGCCCCGTGTGGTGTCTGAGCTCAGACAGAGAACCCTCTGCATCTCCACTCACTCAGCCTCAGCACAGACTTTTATCCCAAGACACAATCCCTGGGTGGCCACTGCTTGCCCTCCTTGGAAAAGGATGCCACCTTCTGGCCTGGTGTTGACCATGGGATGAGGGTGACCTCTCCCTACCACTTACTCCTACAGACAGAGTTGGACAGATGATTCCATCGCATTTTCCAGAGTGCTGACATGAAGCTGTGACACATTCCAAGGAACACGAAAGTACAAGAAACAGCCAATACATCATGACCTGTCACCAAGTCCCAGCCCTGATTATCACATTAAATCAGTGGTGGGAGGGGCTGGGGGTTTAACTCAGCTGCACAGCGCCTGCCTGGCAAGCTCGAGGTCATGAGTTCGATTACCGGTACCAGAAAAAAAAAAAAAAAAAAAATCAGCAGTGGGCACATTTCAGCCAGAGCTCAGTATCCACCAATTACATCTTGCAGTTTCTTTTTCCAGCACTAAACAAACATGACCATGGTTACATTTCAAATTCTGTGTTCCCTACTCTTTAGTCAGCATGGCAGCTGTGTGGTGATTGCACATGCACACACGTACACACACACACACTCACACACACGTCACATGTCACTGAGGAACAGGAGTATGCGGCTGAGGAACACCAGAGGACTGGGATTCTACAGCCTGGTGGAACAGAACAGAGCTGGATTCTCACCCCAGCTCTGTAACTTATTAGCTTGCAATCATCAGCAAGTTAGTAAACATTTCTGGGCCTCAATTTTCTCTGGGTAAAATAAGGACAATACCATCTCCATTTCCAAAATTGTGAGCTTTTCTTGGTAGAGTGTTTCGACATTAGCTCTTGTATGATAATTTAGAGAGCGTTTTCTGGTCACAGAGCTTAGTATTTATTTCTACATGTGTTCATGGTCTGCTCCTTTTTGGATGTGAAGAAGACAAAACATTCTTCTCTACTCAGGACTTGCTGAGAGGTGGGGTGTATTGGGGGTGGACCTCCTATGGCTTGAGTTTTGGATTATAGAGGAAATATTTACTGGGCTGATATTTCCCAGGGTAAGTGCTCTCTGGGGTGGGAACAGAAAGTAATTTCAGAAAGGACTTGTACTGATCTTTATGAGTGTTTCTTCCAAATTCTGGAGCATCCAAAGAAAGCAGAGGTATCTGCCAGAATGCCACATAAAGATATCAGGCATGTGAATTCTCTACCACACGTTAGGGTATAAGAAACATCACATTTCTCTTCTTACTGTAAATTAAATGTAATACACCATTATAGCTGCCCTGCCAGGGAGGTGGGAAATTCAGTCTCAGACCCCTTGGAAGGGTCTCTCCTCCCAGATCCAGTGCACACTCACCCAGAACACTCACCTAAGGCCTGGTCCACAGGGTGGGCACTGATACATTCTGCCATTTCATGGCCAGGCTTTGCCATGGCTCAATTCACCCAAGGCCCTGCCACTTCCCAGAGGGCCACCGGGGAGGGGAGGGAGAACTTGTACTCAGGGAGCCTAGCTTGCTGTCCCCTTCCAGTCCTGAGGAGGCCGGAGTCCTTTGCAGTCTCTCTTCTCTGACACCTCTGTCTCTTGCTGTCTTCTGGAGAAGATAAGCAGGAATCGGACCCCAGGAACACAGTGATGGCCTCTCTTCCCTGAGGGTGGGGAGCAGATAGGTTATCTGTGACTAGAACTATCTAATTCTGTTACTGGGAGGGCTGATGAGATAGGATTGCAGAACTCCTTTGAGGACCTGAGTGAGGGGAATGTGGGGGAGAGACTTGAAGACTCACATGTAAACCCTATGCAAGCCCTTGTAAGATACTTGCTGCTCTCCTCTCACCTACTCTTACCTTTGCAAACAGAGGGCAGAGCTGCTTTGTGGAGCCTCACAATGAGCAGAAGCTGTGGCCTGCCAGTCCCACAGCCATCTCCATCACTTTGTAAACTTGGAAGGCCTTGTCCGGTGTGTGCAGAGGGGATCTAATCTGCCCATCACAGCCATCCTGCAAATTAGTTGGGGAGCCCTTAACCCCCTTTCAGATAAGGCAGCTGAGGTTCAGATCACAAGAGATTCACTCAGGTACAAAGCTGCTTCATGGTGGAGCAGCGGGACCTGATATCCGGGTCTCCTGGCTTTTTTTCTTCAAGATTCCACAGCTTGCTGGTTGTTTAGGTTAGACTATGGGTCCTCAGAGACCCATGATGTTTGCCTTTTCCGAAAAGGAGAGATTAACAGGCAGCATCCTGGAAACTTGCTGACAGATTTTTGTCTGAGTCTTGCTTTCATTCAGCTCTTGTCAAGATCAGGAAGAAAAGCTGGAATCACAACACATTTGTTATAAGGGAAAATGCTCTGGACTTGAATTAATACCGGGTGGGTCCCACAGACAGGGTTGTGGCAAGTTTAGGGTGCGCTGCTGATGCCATGTGCCTTCACCAGGACTGACTGAGTGAAGGGAGCAGTTTTTTAAAGCTAGTAGTTCAGGTCTCAGAGAATAATTGCAGGATGTGTGCTTCTGACTATAGAGAACTGACTCGAGACGGGACTATTTGAAGGCTGTGTATTTTTATCAGTAAATGGAATTGCCAATAGTCAGTGTTGTCTCTTCACAGCTGGGGATTCTAAGATAGGGCTCCCCAGCTTCCCCTTTGTCCCACAAAATGGACAGCAAAGCTCGGGAGAGAAAGCCCATCACAGAGCTCTCTGTGAGGCAGATACTTCCCCTCAACCTCAGAGCAAATTCTGGCCGTGTGACTTCATCTTGAAGCCTTGCCTTCTTCGGGAGCACCTCCAGCCAACAGTCTTGATGTAGCATCTTCCCATCTTTTGCACTGATTTCCTTGGGGGCCTGTCCATGCCTGACTGCTAATTAATTTCTACCGAATATAGCTGCCTATAATAGAAGGCTCAAGGCCTTGGGCACATGGATGGCTGACCAGTGTTAGGCTCCTCACCTGCCTCTTCCCTGAGGTTGCTTCTCCTCTCCTGCAGGGTTCTTTTTCAGTACTTTGAGACAGGAACTTGCTATGTAGTTCAGGAGTTTGCTATGTAGCCCTTTTTGCCCTCAGACTTAGTCCAGTTAGAAGCAAAGGAGCTGAGGGAGTCACTCTGTTCCCTTCTCTCAACTGTACAATGCAATGACATGATCAACATGTTGAGTGACATGTCCCTTCACTCAACTGTTAAATACTGGAAGACTGAGTTACTGAGTCTCTTTTTCTCTTTGCCCTTCTGCTTGTTCCTGCTACCGTCCCGTGATGTTCAATAAACATAACTACTTACTACATACTGTGAGGTGCATGCTTGACAATTCTTTCCTTGTGGTACACAAGAACCGGGACTACTTTTGTCACATTCAACTGTAACAGGCTCACAGCAGTCTGCCTGCCTCAGCCTCCGGCATGCTGGGATTTGAGGCATGTGCCACCACACCCAGCTCTTGCTGAGTTCTTATAAATAAATTGAATTCAATAGTTTCTACCTGGTCATTGGGATCAATCAAAAGGGACACAAGTCTTGAGTATATAAATTCGTGAATTTGAAGGTTGCATTTTAAAGTAAGAGTAACTACTTGTTGAAACCAAGCTGTTTCCTAGAATATCTTTTGGAGACCTGCTTCAAGGAATACACCAGAATGTAACTAGCTTATTAGTTATTTCATAGCAAATGGGTTTCCTTGGGACATAGATAATTAAAAGCAGTTTGTTTTAGCATTTCCTGCCTAAATGCTGCCCGTGGCAGTTTTGTTTCCCCCTCAAGCTGTCAAATCTGTGAGGTCAAAAGCTGGCATCACACCGGAGCGTTGATTGTAAATGTATCCTCCTGCAATAGACTGTGCAACTGTAGGTATTTTCTTTGCTCCAAGAACATTTAGAGGTCAGTGTGAGGGGAAATCTCCCAAGTTCTTCTTTCATACAGACCTGGCCACTCAAGGACTTCCTGGAATGTTCACATTCACCTTTCTCCAGGGCCACAAAAGCACCTATTTTCATTTCCTACACTTAACAGCATGCAACTTCCAACTTCTAGGGGTCTCTGGGGGATGCTGTCTGGGTGTTCATGAAGGACGATTCCTGGGAACAAGTCTTACTGTCATTGCATTTGCCAACATCAGGTGGACTGCAGGGATATTCAGTGCCGGTCGCGTCCTTTGTTCCCTTTCTCCACCCAGCCCGGAAGCCAGCCTGCCCCTCCCTGGCACACAGCACCTGTCAGGATCTGAGAAAAGGCAAACTGGATTCCTTTGCCCAACATAAAACCCTTCATGTCTCCTTCATGTCAAAAAGGGAATCAGACACTAGAGAGACACTGTATATACTTCTCCTTTGACTCCTGGGGAAGATAAGCGCCTGAAAAGAGACAGGAATTGTTTTCCTGTCAGTCTAGTGTCAGCCAGTTTATCAGTGGGCGCCATAGATCATGTCCAGCAGAGTAATCAGGAAGAGGAGGGGAGGCTACAATAACACGCGATAGGCCTGTTTGGACGTCACCATCAATCCCCCTTGACGCATATACTAGGGTAGAAAGTGCTTAGGTTACAGAGCAGCCTGTGGCTGCTGATCCTCTGTATTCGTAGGCTGCCCAGGGCTTCTGGGAGCTGTGTGAGCCTTGGCTGGGTGTCAGGTCACTGAGAGGGCTGGAGGGGCAGGTAGCACAGTGGGGCTTCCTCCCCTGGGCATGGCAGTGGCCTAGAGCAAGAATCTGCAGAATATTTAGTCGGGGAGCTCCTTGAACCATGGGAGTCTCGGCATTTTCTAGGCCTCCCTCCTCCTGAGGGCCTGGAAGCTGCAGGTGATAAATAATTTCTACAGTTGTGGTGGCGCCCAGTGTCTCCATGGGGCACGCGGGCCTCTCAGTGAGGCCACCCTGTGTGGGCTGCAGTCACAGCGGCAGAGTCCGAGGACTGGTGACTGTTTCTGTGGACCGCAGGCCTTTCTGCTTGGCCAGCGCTGCTCCTGGGTGCCGTGGTTGGAAAGGTGAGGCTTTCTAAGTAGTCCTGCGGGATTTGGGGCTGCTCTGAAATGTCAGGGCATGGTGTGGTGAGATGGCAGGGACAAGAAAGCCCTGCTGGGCGCATAAATCAGCTCCCCGCCAGCCACTCCCTTCTCTTGGCTGTGGTTTGCCTTTGTAATAAATCACCCTTGTGACCAAATGGACTGGGCCAGGATTAAATGTCTCCTGGCTATGCAGTCTTACTCACTTCCTGGCTCATAGAAAAGACAGCTCTGTCTCGAGTGACCTGCATAGTCTGTGTCCCCTAGGAGCCAGGGCCCCCCATCCTCTCCATTTCCCTGTTAGAAGGGGCTGGAGAGTCTCCTTCTAGAGGCTGCTCCCAGGTTCTTTATGTCCTGAACAAAAATTGGTCAAGATAAACACAAAACGCAGGGAGGGTTTTATGTCTATTGAAGGCAGAAAAAGAAAAGAAACAAACACTGAAGAGCAAGTTTAGGCCAAACAGAGCTAAGAAAAGACATGCACCTTGCAAACCACAGAGTAGGCTACTGGAAGAGTTCAAGTAGCCCTGGCTTGATGGAGGCTGTCCGTTGTATCTCCCATTCCTCAGGCTGATGTCAGGTCTAGGTTTGTTGGGAGCCGCTGGAGCTGGATATCAGTCATATGTGTGAGGGCAGGACAGAGCCAGAGTGCCACAAGCAGTCAAGCTACCTCAATATTGCAAAAAGCATCCAGCCTGGACAATTACAGTCATTAGTTGCTAGGCAATTTTACATCCCCATGATACTAACTTTGCAAGTGTATGAAATAAATGCCCCTACTGTTGGAGTCAGTCCTCTTGCTCATCAGGTAAGGGGTAACTCCACCTGACTCAGCTCTTGTCTCTTGTCTGTATTTTTCTCATACCCACCCTCGTTCCTCTCTGCAGTACAACAAGAGACCAACGAGGTTCCCTACATAGGCTGACTTATCCAAAACCTCCTTGAGTTCTCTTAAGAAGAACTGAAGATAGCACTCTTTGATTGATTCCCCATGCAAGGCTTTGCGAAAAGTTCTGTGCTTGTGTCCTGTGATTGATAGGTCACACCCACTTACCCAGCCATCTTGTCCCTGCTAATCTCCTTTGTCCATCCTAATCTCCCCAAAACTTTGTCTTTCTTCCTCCAACACACACAGTTGCTCATTCCATCTCACAGCCTACTTACCCTCATCTCCAGGAAATCTCCACAGAAAATTAATTTCTCCCCACTATTGTGTCTCCTTTTGCTTCCCAGTCACAGTTGTTGTCCTGGCTCCCTCAGTCACCTCAGGACTCACTGGAGAGTCTACCAGCTCCTCACACATTCACTTCCGGTCATCCATGACATGCCTTCATCTCCATCCTCAGCCTGGCGTTTGTGAGACCTTTGTTTGGCACATAGAATAAGTTTACCCAAATCTGTCTTTCTTCAAGGCTGGATGCATCCAACATCCACCTTCTCACGACATCTGAAAATCACCAGAGGAAATATAACTGTGACTTTCTCACAGAGATCATAGATTCCAGAATCAAGTTGCCCAATGGAATTCCAGTGTGGAGCAGCAACCTTGGCTCCTTCACAAGAGAGCCCACTCTCCTTCCTCCCCTGGACAATCCCATCCCCCAATAAGAAGTCCCTTCTCCCCAGGAATAATTCCTGGAACCCCAGGGGATGTGTGAAGCTGCAGATCCTCACCTGCTGGCACCATGACACCTTGGGTCTGATCATGGGGATGCTCCTGAGTGACTAATGGGCAGGTGGGTGGGCAGCATACAAGGCAGGGACACACAGGACACAGGTGTGACCCCATCTGGGGCAGGATCAGGAAGACAGTGTGAGATTTAGTCATGCTGCTTGATGGTGCATGCGTAACACTGATGCATTATTTCTGGGTGCTCCTATCTAGTGTGTTCAGACCGTAGTTGAACACGGATAATTGAAGCTGCAGCAGGTGAGACGTTGGGTCTGGAACCATAGTGTTACCTGGGAACCTTGGCCCCACTGTAATCATCTTCAAGGGCAGCTTCAGTGGAAGCTGCACAATGGGACCTACCCACCCTGCATATCCTGCTTGTGTGCTGGGATCCACTCCTCTGCCTTCCCACCCAAGTCTCCCAGGTCAGCCTGCTCCTTCTTCCTGGCTTCTGCCCTGTTCTCCATCCTCAGGACTCAAACACCCCTGACACTCAAGTCTTAAAAAGAGAAGCAAAACTGGAAGAGCAGCAAACAAACCCAGCATTAAATCCATGAGAACGCCAGCACCACAGTCCTTACCTGAAGCTGGTTGGACTCCAAGCACCCAGCCCCTTGATGACAGCTGCTCCGGGGCTCCTAAGTGTGTTCCTGTGTGCTGGCCTAGGCTGATCCACAGATTTGACAGGGCAGAGGCACTGGAGAGAGGTGTGGCTGCTCTTCCTTCTAGCTGGGCAGTGAGTGAGAGTGGCACCCAGGTGACTTCAGGCAGGGCCCTGATGGAAGGCAGGGCTGGAAAAGGCCAGGTGCCACCTTGTACAGGACCGGAAGTGGCTTCCCTGCACCAGGCTGGAATGACAGGTGTGCAGCAGTGGACAAAGCCCTCTTAGGGGTCGGCCCCCATGGGTAGGACCTTGCTTCTCAGGCCACAGCTCTCGGACCACCGGCCTCCAAACCCAGGCATTTAGCAAAATGTCTACAGTGCTGCACCTCATGCCATGGGATCAGAATCTCTGGGGCATGACTGTGAAGCAGCATTTTGTTATGTTTTAGAAGCAAAGTCTAATACTTGTTTTATTATCTTAAATTTGCAATGTGTGTTTTTCATTTTATGGTCATGAGCCCATGTTTTCTGCACACAATGATTGTGATCGCTGTGAGGAGTTGGTACATAACACAACTTCACTCAGTTTAAGTCCCTTTCCCCTTCCTATCCTTTCCTTCCATCTCTAGTTTCTCTTCCTGTTTCTAGAAGATCTATCTCCCTAATCATACTATCTTTTATTTTGTTATTTTTCTCATAGAAGAGAAACTACACAATAATTAGCCTTCTGTGTGATTTATACTTAACATTATGGTCTCAAGGTGCATCCATTTTCCTAAAATGACTCAACTTATCCTTCTTTATGGCAAAGTAGTACTCCCTTATATGTAAATGCTACATTTTCTTCACCCATATATCTGTTGTTGAACATATCAGCTGCTTCCAAGATATAGCTGTTTGAGCTCTGCTATTATAAACATAGGTCTGCATGCATGTCTGCAATATGATACCCTTAATTCTTTTGGCAAGATACCCAGAAAGGAAGAGCTACATTTTAAACAGTCCCTAGATTACTCTTCTATGTACCCAGTGGCCTTGACCTTAAGAATCTGTGAAATAATCTTCAGAGACTCCATCTTCCTTAGAATTACATTCTCTTTAGGAAAACAATAAAAAAGAAGAGCTACTCAGCCTTACCTACTTACCTACTTCTCTCTTCCCAAGAACTGTGCTAGGGAGGCCAGAGTGTGAATCCTGGAAATACATGGGCCTCCTTTCTCTTTGGTGTCTGGTGTTCTGTGCAAGCCTGCAGAGGGTGATGTGTAAAACCCTCCTGTTAGAGCCGCTGTGGTCCCCGGTAACCCATACACATATGCACACGCACACACACAGACGATTCCAAATGTGCAAAAGTTCCTATAAGACCCAGCAGACACATTGTCATAAAGGAAAATGTGTGGAATAACTTTCTTGTACTGCATCACAGAATTGTTGCCCTGGGAAGGAGTTGACCGGTGAACTAGTGATTCTCTGCAGGCCGGTGTTCCTTCTGTCTTAATGCATTCTTTAAAGGGCTGGGCAAGAATTCACTGGAGGAGCTGGGAGGAGTGGGGTGCATGTGGGTGAGAGGACTTGGGCTGGGTTTTAGGGATGACTTTGAGGACAGCCAGGAGCAGAGGGGGCTGGGTGGCTGCAAAGCCTGGATAGGAGGTCATAGGTTCACAGCCTGCCTGTGGGGCAGCCTCTCATCAGGCCTCCTGCTCTGTCCACATTTGTCTTCCTGGAAATTAAAATAACAAACCCAAACAGCGCAAACAGAAGAAAAGAAGGCAAGAGGAGGAGGGCGAGGAAATGGAAAGAGATGTTTCCAAATAAAAGGAAGTTAGAAAGTTGCAAGGAGCCTAAAATGAAAACCATTGCCAGACAGACCAGGGGAAAAAGAGGAGCAATAAAGGGCTAGTTAAAAATAAAATTTGAAATCTTTGCAGATAAGGCCCCTGAGATACAATGGGTGGTATTTAAAACTAAAGATAAAAGGCCTGGAGCGCATGAGATAAAGGTTAGAAGCATAGAGTACAAGAGGTAAAATACTGAGATAAAAGGCCCATGAGACAAAAGCAGAAAATGTAAAAGTAGGTGGGATTAGCAAGCAAGTTCAGGAATTCAGAACTAAGAGTGTGAAGCTGGAAATAGGGAAACTCTAAGATTTTGGAGTCCTTCTGACTCTGGTGACTTTGGGAAGGCCTGGAGCCTGGGCTTTACCTGCGGGGCGATGGTGTAGGACTCGCTTTCCTGCCTGCAGGGTCCTTTCCTGCCCTGCTCCGCACTGGTATTCGGTTGTGTCCCTGAAGGGATCCTCTTGGGTCACCCCACTCACACCTTCAGAGAGCACCCAGGGCCCGGTGCTCAGCTGACGCTGGGCTTTGTACCTGGAGGCCGAGCCAGCAGTGAGCTCCAGGCCTCTGCCCTTGCATCCCCAGCCCTTGCTCACTTCTCTTGCCCCCTGTAACACTCAGCTCATCACTGATGCCCCGGGAGCCATTTTTTAATCTCACCGCCACTTGCTCTTCCATCGAGGCCAGGCTGGGTTTACCCTTGCAGTATAACCGGGCATTTGCTTTCCACCTCTCCATGAGGCAAGGCTTAGGAACGCCTGACCAGGAGTGGAGAACAGTGAGGACCATGAAGCACTCACCTTTTTCTCAAAAGCCTATACAACAGACCCAAGTGCATGTGCTAGGCAGTCATGAGGTAGGAGTCTGGGCAAGGACCTTGTGCTGCCTCTTCCCATAGTGGGATAGAAAGGGTCAAAGAGTGGAGATATGGGCTGGGTGAGGGGATCAGACTCACTCGCCTTTATACCAACTCCTCCTGTGGTGTTGAAGATCCATCCTGGGGCCGAGATCGCAACCCAATCATCTCCTACCATCACGGCGTCCTTGGGGGCTGCTCCGACACCGGAACTCTGGGGGAGGCTTTCGAGCCTTAGCAGCCTCCTACTCCTCACCAGGTACAGTGGGGGTCACTCACTTCCGGAGGTCACCCACCCATTTAGAAAATGGGGAGGCTGCTTATGGAACCCAGGCCCTCTGACTCTGAGCTGGTTCTGTGATTGCTGTGCTTTCACTCCTCAGCACATAGGAGGCACTCAATAGGTGTCTGTCAAAAAAACACCTGGGGTCCATGAGGCTCAAGGCCCTGGGAATCCAGCCCTTCTTTCTCCGATGCACTTCCTCTGCCCATCTTGCACAGCACTATTTGGATGCACTGTGCTTATGTCTTAGGATTCTTCACACTTCCTGATGAACAAGGTACTGTGTGGTAGAAAAACCCCACAGGTAAACGCAGGTTGCAATAAAACTCGCTGGGGAAAAAAACAAAACAAAATAAAACAAAACAGGGGCTGGGGATTTAGCTCAGCGGCAAAAGCGTCTGCCTGGCAAGCGCAAGGTCGTGAGTTCGGTTCCGGGTACCGGAAAAAAACCAAAAAAAAAAAAAAAACCAAAAAACTTGCTGGGGATCTTCCTCTGAGGACACCGATGCCAGAGTTTTCAAGTTGTTCCACTTTCTAAGATTGGTTTTTACGGTCTGGGAGTGGAATGCGTGGCTTAAGCAAACCCAATTAAGCCCAAATTACCCGTGGCCCGGCAGCCACTGGCGACTCCTGGTGTGGGGGAGGACGGGCTGTGAGGGCAGAAAGCATCTCAAAGACAGCGCAGAATGGCTCTGTCCTTCCCCTTTCCCTCTTCTGTGAATGTTCATTTAAAACACACTGAATTCCTGAGGAAGTTGCCCTTTTCTTTGTTTATTTTTCTGATTTGTTAGTGTCACAGAGCATGAAATCTTACTTAAAGGCACTCTTCTTTTTTTAGAAAGATGCCCAAGACTTACATTCTCAGCTTCTATGTTCAGAAACCAAGTGATGCAGATCTGCCTCTTTCGGGGGCGTCTCATGTTCCCTAAAACATGTCAGGGATTTCCCCGGGACGGAGTTTCAGGACGAGTGCAGACGCTTTGTTGTGACACACAGTGAGTCGATTTATACAGAGATTGTTGAAAGCCACCTCCACGTTTTCAGCACAGCACACTCTTTGCACTTAATCTATGTGCTGCAGCCCCCTCCGCACAGGACATCTGAACAGAGTTCCACATGGAAACCATCACTCCAGTTGTCCCTGTCCCGGCACCGAAACGCAAACAGCGAAACAGGAAGCCCTTTCCCCTCACTTTCCAAACAACAGCAATGGTAACAGTAGGAAAGCCCTGCCAGCTTCCTTCAGACGCCGGGTATTCTAAAGACCATAACTGCTGTAATGGGACTCCTTCAGAGCTGGCAGCCGAGCTCCACCAAGCCCATCATTAGTCCTTCTAATAGCTGTCATATACTTTCTCTTTATGGCTCAAAACACAAAAGGCCCTATGTGCCTTCAGAAACTTAGCTGCGATTTCAAGTAAAAAGGGAAGTAAGTACTTTAGCTGCTATTCTGCACAAGCATTATCATCACCACAGAAATGAATCTATAGTATTTTGCCACATGTGATGGATTATTGCCGGGCTATGTAAACAAGGCTGGGTCTGACGTTGAGCCTGAGGACTCCCTTTACAATGGACAAATTGAGGAGCAAGGTCATTGTCTCAGTTAGTATTCTCTCATTGCTGAGACAAAAATACCTTCCACCCAGAAATCCAGAAGGACAGGTTTATTTAGCTTACCATTTGTGGAGGTTTCAGTCCATACTTGGCTGGCTTCAAGGCAAGGTGGCACATGGCAGAGGGCAACCGTTCATGGAGGCTGATACCAGCAAAAGCAACAAGAGCAAAAGGTAGGAGCAGCAGCTGCAAGAGCAAGCCTCTTTCCCTCCCTTACACTGCATGAAAACTACCTGCCCCAAGGAAAATGTAGCACTCACATCCATAATTCCAACATTGGACCATGAATCGATCATAAACTCTAGAAGCATGCGCCATGACTGCATTAGGCTTTAGGGGGGACATCCATATACAAACCATAACAGCCATCAACTCTCACACTTTGCATCAGGTGAGTTAAATAGTTCAGTCCTGAGATAATCTGTGTCCTGTAATAATAAATCATTGTCAGAAGCATCGGGTACCCCAGGCAGATCTGCAAACCTGTAAACACTGCTATGCTGCACAATTGCCAAAGCTTGAGCCAAGTCACTTATGGGTTAAATCTCAGCCTTGGTCAGAATTATGTGTCCAACTTCTGTCTGCCTCAGAAACATCTAGGTTGCTGTTTGGAAGCAGCCTGCATTTTTGCTGATTCTTCTATTTTCCTATCCAAACTCATGAACTGAGCAAAAGCTGGGATCTGCACTGGGAATCAGGTCACCAAGAGAACAGGGACAAGCTCTGTTTATTCCAGAGGAAGGAAGCAGGGAAAGATCCTGTAGTGATGCTGGGTTGCTGAGCAGGTGATCCCATTGTCATGGGATGTGGTGTGGAGGAGTTGGAGAGGACTGGCCGGGAACATGGCACCCCTTAGTGCTGCTCCCTGCCTTCCTCACTTGGCTTTCGTGGCATCCATGCAGGCTGTCATGAAGTGGACCGTTCATTTGGGCACAGCAAGATTAGCACTTGGGCTGTGTGGGAATCCCTGACTTAGTTGGGAACCCATCAGAAGCCACAAACATTATCAGTCACAAACACATCTAATCCACCCAACCTACCAAACACACCGGTCAGCAATGCAGCCGCTGTAGCAGGTAAGCTGTTTCCTCACATAATCATGCTGTCTGGCTGCTGTGGGCCACTGCCCACCATGAGAGAGTAAGGGCGACGTATCATAAGCCTGGGGAAAAGATCCAGATTCAAAAGCCTAAATGTCTTCTACTTATTGCCATTGCTTTTGCACCACTAAAAGGCTGAGAAAGTGTAAGCCCATTGTACGTCAGGGACGGTCAGTCCATGAACAAGAGCTGTCCGCTCTCACTGAGGCCAGCATTTCTGTGTCTGTGCTTAACTCCTCAGCTTGCTCTGAAACTCACAACAGAGCCCATGTCCTCTTCTATGAGGAATTCAATGCACACAGGAACTAAAGGCCAAAACTGGGGGGAATGATTGGAAGATGGTCCTTCTTCAAGGAGAATTGTGTAGGTGGGGGAACTGGTATGGAGAATCCTCAAAAAGCTAAAAATAAAAATTCCATTTGACCCAGCTATTCCCCTTCTAATCTTCCCCAAAGAGTTGAGGATATCACATTACAGCGATGCACCCACACGTTATTTTCAATTTTCTTTGTTGGAGATTTGAAAAGTGAGTGGAGCCTAAATAATGATCAAAACAAAACTCCTCTAACCCTGAGGTTGCAATGTGACCTATTCCTGTATAAAACCTACTACTCAGTGTACAGAAGCCTTGTGTTGCTTACTTGTGCTTCTGTTTGCTTTTTTTCTATTTTGTTTGCTTAATCTTTTCCTTTTTAAATTTATTTTTACTTGTCAATTAAAATTGTACATATTTGTTCTGTGCAGCATGGTCTGAAATCCATATATGTACACTGAGGAAAGGCTAAATGGAGCTCAGTGGCTTATGCAGCACAGCACACTCTGTCATGTTTGTGGTGAGAACACATCAAATGCACTCCTAGTGACGTTCCAGAACTGACAGGAGCTACAGCTGCCATGCTGTACATAGAGTCCTGCAATTACTCTTCCTCACTCAGGTTTCATCCCCTTTTCTTTTCGCACTCAGTTTCATTCTTTCCCTCACCTCTCTGACTCTTCTTGTTAAGGTTTGTGTCTGGATGTCCCCCCAAAGCCTCATGCAGTTATGGGGTGGGCTTCTAGAGCTTATAATTGATCCATGGCCCAGTGCTGGGATTATGTGATTATTATTACCCACACCAGTCCTGTGGTGGGTAGTTTGCATACAGTGTAAGGGAGGGAAAGAGGCTGCTTGCTGCTGCACCTCCATTTTGCTCTTGCTGCCTTTGCTGTTTCTCACCACCATGAATTGTTGCCCGCTGCCATGTGCTCCCCTGCCATGGACCAGCCAAGTATGGACCGAAACCTCCACAAAGTGTAAACTAAATAAACCTTTCCTTCCTTAATTTTGGGCATTGGGTATTTTGTCCCAGAAAGGAGAGAAAAGAAACCAAGACAGAATTTAGTACCAGAGAAGGGGGGTCATTGCTGTGACTATACCTGACTATGTGGTTCAAAATCCTTGGAAATGGCTTGTGAGAAATGTTTGGAAAGGTTTGGAGATGTCGCCTGAAAGAGTTGAGCTGGCAGTGGACTGTTTAATCTGGCAGAAGAAATTTCAAGGCAGTCGAATGTTGAGGCTGTGGCATGGCAGTTGTTGGGGGCTTTTAGTGAGGTTTATGTGTAGAATCAAGAGCAAAGAGCTCAGCAGGATGATTTAAAACATTGTGAGTTTGGCCAGAAAGAAAAAAGCTCCAGGAAAGCTGTGGACTGCAAAGATAAAGCTAAGGAGATCTTCACTGCTGAGAAGGAACAAGAGAATCAACAAGATGGCCTGAGGGCATCACTAGGAACAGCAAGTCTCTACCCTTTGCAGCCTCAAAGGCGCAAGTCATGTAGGTGTTGCTGGCACAGTCCATGTAGCCCAAAATAAATGGGCAGATTAGAGAGGTGGCTCCTCTATGATCCCCTGGGATTCAGAAAGTGAAGAGTGTGAACCAGTGAAGTTGGTAGCCTTGGAGAAGGAATGGAAGACTCCATCTGCACCCCAGAATGTGCTGGGTGAGACTGGGATGCAGCTAGGTGTCTGCCAGGTGACATTCAAACTTAATCCAGGTGGAAGTCCCTTCCAGTACAAGACACACAGCTATCTCTATGGCTTCGTGTCCTTCCTTGTCTGTGGACAAATCTGGCCCAGGTGAGACCCCACCGTAATGCTACACAAGGGAAGCTGTGTGGAGCTTGCAAAGGCTGGGCCATCTACCCAGGGTGTATCTTACTCCCATCTCTTTAGGGGCTGCCTGACTGCCCTCATGCCACACATTGGGAAACAGAGAAGTGGCTTCCCATGTCACTGGAACTGGAACTGAATCTGAGGGCCCTGAGGTTTCCATCTAAGTCATTTCCACCCTCCCTGGGCCCTTGCTTTGCCATCTGGTGCCGGCCTTTACACAACCTAAGCAGTGCTGCCTGGTAGAGAGGTTCTCAGAGCACAGTGTGATCAGATTTGCAGGAGGGCTTGTGCAAATGCAGAGCTGACCCTGCCACAGAGCTTCTGACTCAGTGGGGCCCAGGAGGGCCCAGGAATCTGCATTCCCAGGGATGCCCGGGAGACTGGGGACCACACACTGCAAGGCCCTGAGTCAGGCTCCAGTGTGTTTTCCTTTCTTTTCCCTTTGGAGCCTCCTCCTGCCTCCTCCTGACCTCTCCCTCCCTGGCTGTGGGGGACAGGCAAGGCCTGAGTCTGCAGCCTGGCTCCCACAGATGGGCGAGGTGACAGGTGGTGAAATATTAGGGGAGCAGCAAACCCCACAGGCTCATGAAGGCCCACTGTGGAGGGTGGCCAGATTGCACACTGCTGGCCCAGGGGTTTCCCACAGTCATCCAGAAGTGACTGACATCACTGGTTGGTGACACAGGGGTGACACTCTCTGGATCTGATCTAGAAGAACAAGGGCTGGCCTGTCATCTGAGCATGGAGACCTCTCCCTGGTGTCCTCTGGGGACCTAAGCTGTCCTCTGTGCTGGAGGCAGAAAGATGAGTGCAGAAGATTTGTCTCTTTGCTTGACAGCTGCCCAACCCTCAGGTGGCTGCCTCAGGCAGTGGTAGGTTATCCACTTCGGGCTGGGATTTATTTATGGCCTCTAAGCACTTGGGACATCGGAGGTGCTAAGGTCCAGGGATTTGTGATGAGTAAGATTGAGGCCTGAGCTGTGCTCCCTGGAAATGCTTGCCATGGGATATGAGAAGACCAGACTTTTACTCGAGAAGCAAGTTTTTGGAATTCCCAACCAAAAGGTCAGAAAGCACCAAACCTGATATTAGAATGCGGCACAAATGCTATGGCAGCCTCCAGGGCAAGACTGAGCAGCTCAGAGAAGGATGAGTCAGGAGAGGTCCTGGGGGCTCAGGCTTCACTAAGTCTTGGAAGAAATGACGCTGTGGCTGGCAGACAGGTGTGGGGCTGTCTCTGGGCTTTTCCCAAATGATGGGCCAGAGAGGGGCAGCTGTATATCAGTAAAGACTTGAAATGAGCAATATCACAACGCCTTTCCCTCATTGCTGGGTCCCTTGAGTGGAAGAGCAGGTATGTTTATCCGGTTAATGCTCTATTCACCCATTTCCTGAAGATATACCCGTGTGGCTGTGTTTCTGAAGAGGGCTCCTTTCTGATCCCCGGGGAACTACAAGAGGAAATGAAATTTAAATAGCTGCCTGCTGTTTAAGCCTTAGGAAAAGCAATGCTGCAAGCTGAACTTGCAGAGTAATTGGGAGTATTAAGGTGGGGTCAGCTTTGCTGCTTTTAGAGGAATAATTAGGGTCTACATGGCCTTTAGGGGCAGGCAGTGACATTTGGGTAAGCTTTTCCATTGATGAGTAAAGCCGTGTGTGAGGGACCAGGGGACAGTGGCAGCAGTGTGGACAGACAGCTGTGCTTCATGTTTGTTTAACAGATGAGGAAGCCTGGCCACATTCTCCCCCAGTGTGCAGTACACGGAACCAACAGCACCCAGACCTGGCAGAGAAGACCGGCAGTGCCCAGGGAAGCCCTGCACTGGGGGGTGGGAAGGGCCCTGACACTTGCTGGACTCCCCATGTTCCTCTTCCTGTGTTCTTCATGAGTCATTGAGGGACCACGGACTTGGAAGTCAGACCTGGGTTGAAATCCCAGCTCCCCTTTCTAGTTGTGGGGTGGGAAGAGGCTCCTTCTGCTCCATAAGCCCATTTCCTCACCTCCAATAGGGTTAATAATACCTGTGTAAAGGGTTGATGAGAAGATAAACAGTTACACATGGAGAGTCCCCTACCTAGAACTTGGTACCACTGAACACAGTGCATGCATTCATTCAGCAAATATCTGGCCATGTGCTAGAGCTGGGACAAAAGTGCTGAAATAGGTATCTCCATCCTTGTAGATTCACTGCATCTTACCACCCCACATGACGGGGTATCAGGAGGATGTGTAAAAATATTTACAACAGTGTTGTGCTTAATAGCAAAGAACTGGAAATAATGCAACTGCCCGGCCTAAGGGAGGGGAAGAGCTTATGGTATATAAACGCCATAGAATATTATGCAGCAGTGAAGTGGAATGGGCTGTAGCTGCCCACAAAAATGTAAATGTCATTCAACTTTATGTTAAATAAAAAGAATTTCCATCATTTTTAGAATGGTATATTTTCTTAAAAAGTCCAGAAGCAAGCAAAAGCTAAATCACAGTATCTGTGGATATAGATGTACATATATATGATCAAACATCTTCAAGCAAAGGAGTGGGAATCATGAACTCTGGATACTCGATACTCATTACCTCCGTGAGGGGAGGCACAAAAAGGAAAGTCGATGAGAACAGCACATAAGTCACATGCTTGAGTAGTGGGCATTCATGGCATTATAACTGAATGAATGAATAAATAAATGAATGAATAAAACAGCAAGCAAATGAGTAAAGTAAAAGTCCACCCCACTTGGACCAGTGATGACAGGGTGCTGTGGATTATAATGAATAATTGAACTCTGTAATTAAATTTCACTAAAAGAAAAGAGGAAAAAAGTGACTTTATGATCTTTCTGCTGTGCTGGACACAGAAGGAATAAACTAAGCATTTGACCCAGTGCAGTACAGCCCAAGCTGTCACTCGGTGATTTCATTCTGTGTCTATCCCACTCTGCTCACAGCTTACCATCAGACACCATTATTGTATGATTTGTGATCTTTGAAGCTTCCTGATCATGTACCCAATAAAAACTAGGACATCCGTGTTTAATATCTGTAAATTTATTGGTTAATTTTCCTTACTATAATGGTAAGTAGAAGTTTAATTTTTCTCATACTCTGATGGATTTCTGTATTCTACTTTGGAGGTATCTGTCCTATCATCCGTAACCTCTTAAAATAGTAGTGGAGACTGAACCCAGGGCCTTTGCACTGAGCTATGTCCCCATCCCTTTTTAAATTTTTCCTTTAGAGACAGGGTCTTGCTAAGTCACTAGTTCCACAAGACTCACTTGAATTTGCAATTCTCCTACCTCAGCCTGCTACAATGCTGGGATTAGAGGCATGTACCACCACACCTGGCTACAGTGTAACTTTTGTATTTCACTCTTCCCCAGCCCCTGCATGCATGTCCTTACAGATGTCCACAATAACCTGGGAGGCAAGAGGGGCAGGCAGTGTCTTCCGCAGTGCAACCATGGGGAAAGAGAAGCCCAGAGACTCTGGCTCTCTGGCTGCACCACCAAGCATGCAGCAAGTCTGTGACAGAACAGCTTGGCCTGGCCCTCCTTAGCGCTCCCTGCTCTACTTGGGAGCTTCTGTTCCCACATGAACAGCTGTCAGATTCCCAAAGTCACACTGACTGCTGCAAATCCCGGCTCTGCTAGGTGCCCCCAGATGCGTTTCTCAGCCTTTCTGAATCTGTTCTGCATCTATAAAATGAGATAACATCACTTTCACAGCATGGCTGGAAGGAGTGAAATAAGATCAACTAGATGTGTTACTTTTCTCATCTCTGGGACAAAATACCCCACACCCACAAGTTAAAGGAGGAGAGGTTTATTTTTGCTCACAGTTTGTAGAGGTTTCAGTCCCTAGTGCTGGGTCACATGGCAGAAGAGAAACAGTCCACAGCAAACAGGCAGGAAGCCACAAACAATAGGTCTCCTGGACTTTTGTCCTATCAAGGCTACAAGCCTATTGGTTCATGCCACTCACAGCCAGGGTGGGGCTTCTCATTATCCACAGGCAGAACTATACTAAACCAGTCAGTGGAGTAATTTAGTTACCACAGGCCCTTAATCCATGGTCACAAACCCTAAATTCCGCCACCTCCAAAAAACCCCACTTATGAGAGCATGGGGCTTTGGGGAAGAATTCTAGATACAAGCCATAACACTAGATTAAAACCTAATAGAATAGGACAGGCAATAAATGCTAGTTTTCTCTTCCTACTTCCCTCTGCCTTTATGCTGGCATTGGGGGTTCAACAACACAAGGAAATCAGGGAAAGGAAGCAGTAATAGTCAATAGCACATGAAATATTGTGTTATGTATTTGACTTGAAATGCAGTGAGCCATGTGAATGCATTAGCCTTGTCCCTAACTCTCTCTGATTAGAGAGGAAACTGACCTTCGGTGGGCAGTGCCCTCCCAGTCAAAGCAAATAGGCCAGGATGTTTAAAGCCATGTGGTCCAGGCAGACCTGTGTCTCTTCTACTCTGAGCATCACATACAACAGCACAATGAGCTGTTTCATCTGTGTATTCACTATCAGCTCAGCTCTGGCTCTTTCAGTTGTAACAATATTTTTCTTCATTTTCCCTGTATGAAGGGTTGGGCTGAGTCTTTGCATCTGAACAACTACATCAGGACGGAGGAGCCTGGCTGACTTGGGCACCAGAGAATCATCACGTTCTCAGGCTGGCCTCATTCACCCCTGAGCACCATTTCCCCGCACACAGACATAATAGCCCATCTTTACGCAGCCTGCCATGGAGCCCTGCACATAATTCTAATTTTTGTGGTGCTGCTCTTTTGGCCGATCACATTTGCACTTGAAAAGCACAGATGTGTAAGTACACGACCTGATCGAAATGAAACAGACACCTTAGGAATCAGCACAGGTAGAGGTGATCTCTGAATATGATCTATAACAATGCACTGTGCCCCACAAAGTGCCAGGAAGTGGGTGCAGATCTGGGGATGATGCCCCCTTCATGGGTTCCTGTGAGCACAAGTGTCCAATCCAAAGGGGGATGAACTCCACAAGACCTTTGCAGGGTGACTCGGTTCCTGCTTCTGCCAGAGCTTTCCTCTTTCTCTGGAGATGGCATGGTTATTTCCCCCCATCAGTGGCAGCGAGGCCTTCTGATAGGGAAACCATGAGCTCCTATGAAATCAGCACACCCGTGTGCCATAATGCATACCCATGCAGGAGCATCTTACACACACACAGCCATGCACACAGGCTGCTCTGATTGGCCAAGCATTCAGTTCACTGTAGCAGGTGGATTTTAAGGAATGAGTTAATACAGCAAAATGCACCAACTTCCCTGCAGGTGGATCAACATTTTGCTGAAGACACATTGATATTTTAAAGTGACCTCAGTCATAGTACAACCATCATTTCTCCGATATTAACCAGGGAGAGAAGAGTTATCTGAAAGTTAGTACTGGGCGGGCACTGGCAGAGCCAGAGACGGCAGATTAATGACTCCAAGGGCTCTTACAGGGTTCAGAATTTCTCTTTGGGCCAATGAAATCATTTAGAGTTAGAGACTGATGATGGTTGGATGACACTGTGGGTGCAGTAAAAACTGAGATTCCATCTCACCCCAGTAAGAATGGCTAGAATTAAGAAATCAACCAATAACAAATCCTGGCGAGGCTATGGAGGAAGAGGAACTCTTCTCCAATGCTGGTGGGAATGTAGACTGGTGAAACCACTGTGGAAATCAGTTTGGAGTTTCCTCAGTAAACTAGGACTAGAAGCCCCATTCAATCCAGCTGTTCTCCTTCTAGGCATTTTCCCAGAAGAACTGAAAATGTCATGTAATAGCGATATATATGCACACATGTTCCTAGCAGCACAATTTGTAATAGCTAAATCTTGGAAGCAACCCAAATGCCCATCCACTGAAGAATGGATAAAAAAGCTGTGGTATTTTTAACAGTGGAATATTACTCAACTATAAAGAAATATAATCTTGAGGCTTTTATAGGAAAATGGACACAACTAGAGACCATACTTATAAGTGAAATAAATCAGACCTGCATGTGTACACACATTATCTCACTAGTATAAGAACCTGAAAGAGTGAATAAAATCTAAGAGGTAGAATAGGTGTTGTGAAAGGGAAGGAAACTGCTCAAAATGAAAGAACAACTGGGATGAGGGAAAAGAGAAAAGAAAGAAGGGGAAAAATATATATATATACAGGGTAGCTATCATAGTGGTACTACTGACTTTTGTAGCTCTATTGAAAGGAATAGTTAATGTTTAAGTGTAGGATCAATCTTACATGTCTATGTTTGTTTATCTGAGTGTTCAAATTGAAGATACCAATATGTAATACAACAACCATTGTTAATTTCCTATCACCTTGTCTAAGATTCTGTATTGTTTGTATTGTTTTTGTGTTATTATCTAAGTATATGTGTTTGTTTTCGTTCTTTTATCTTTAAAATAAAAAAAACTCCTAAACTGCTTACTTTGGGATGGTTAAAACAATGTGGTTTTTTTTGTTGTTGTTGTTGTTTTATTTTGTTTTTGATAGGGTCTTGATGCATAGCCCAGGCTGGACTGGGACTTGTTATTGTGAGACACTGTGACCCTGTGTTTTCCATCCAAGGAATAAACAGGAGTGGCTCCATCTTAGACTCTAGTTCATGCTAGGTGGCCCCTCCTGAACGTGCTGAAATTACAGGAAACGCCTGCTTGGTTTAAAATTCTGGGAACGTAGCTGCAGACCAAAGACAGCTTACCAATAGCCAAGGCCCTTCTATTCCCACCTTCTCCCGATCTTCCTTCCCTGGCACCACTTAAATTAGCCAACCACAATAGATTGGAAGCCTTTGAATATAGCCAATGAATTTAAAGGACAGCTGCTTCCCATGCATAGGGCTAAAAACCTCCAGTTCCCCACCACTCAGCATGCCCGCTACCTCCTGTCTGAGTTCACTAGTACCTTTCTTCAGAAGTAAACTTTGAATTCTGCCTCATTGGGTCCTCTGGCTTGCTGTCTGAGTGCGTTCTTTCTGGCACTGACACTTTGCATCTGGCAGCTCATTTCCAATATTATGTAGCTGTCCTTGAGCTCACAATCATCTTCCTGCTTCAGCCTCCAGAGACCTGGGATTACAGGGTTGTGCCACCACACCCACTTAAAGTGGTGCATTTTACGTTACATGATTTTTTTTTTTTTTACTCAGTTAGAAACAAAACAAAGTGTTACTAAGTAGCTTGATTCTAAAAGTAGCTCACAGACTAAATGGTACTAGATTGTGATGCTTCCTGCCTTGTCTTTGTTGCCCAGGATTGCTTTTGCTACTTTAGGTCTCTTCTAGTTCCAGATGAATTTTAAGAATGTTTTTTCTAGATCTGTGAGATATACTAATGGTATTTTAATCAAGATTGCACTGAATCTGTACAACAATTTTGGGAGTATGGCCATGTTCACAATGTTGGTTCTTCCTATCCATGAACAAGGAATACCTTTCCATTTCCTGAAATCCTCTTCAATCTTTTTTTTTTCAGAGTACTGGAATTTTTACTGTATAGATCTTTTACTTCCTTGTTAGATTGATTCCTAAGTATTTCTTTTTTTTTTTTTTTTTTGGAAGCTATTGTGAAGGGTGTGGTTTCCCTAATTCTCTCTCAGGACCTTGCCCTTGCCAGGCAGGTCCCATGCCAATGAGCTCTAATCCCAGCCCAAATATTCTTTTACTGTTCTACATTTCATTTTGAGTTTTCCATCCTTTTAAGGGGATAAGAAGCAAACATTCATCTTGTAATTGTATACAAAGAGAAAATGAGATACAGAGAGAAGTAGTGGATTTATTTAGTATAATACAATAGGAAATTAGAAAGCATCACCTACTTATCTGGGTGAGTAACATTCAGGTAATTAGTATGTAACAGCTGTAGTTCTTTTGACAATAAGAAAATGATGTATAATAATCAATAAATAAAATCAAAATCTCCTACTAAAAAAAAATGTTACTGGATTCCAGATAGCTCACGTCTCCTTCTGGAGTTAGATTCCAGGTTCTTCTCATCTCAAACAAGGAACTGAACAAAAACAAGCAAAGAGTGGTGGCCAAGTTTATTTGAATAAAAGTGAAGAGTAGGGCAGAGATGGGCTCTGCAGACTGAGCTTGGGCCAAGTAAAAAGAGGATAAAAGCAAAAATAAAAGTGCACATTGTATCTGGGAAACAGCCTGGGCCGCCACCAAAAGTTACAATAGCAAGCTCTTCTATGCTGTTCAAATCTCAAGGGAACCTATGAGAACTTCTATATCTGGGTCCTAAGAGGAGTGCTGGGATCCCACATCTCAGGCTGACATCAGCTCTAGGCTATCCTATTGAAAACCTGTTCAAATTCTTGCAAGAAATCTACTTGGAGAGTTTTGGGAGCTTTTCTCTGCATGTATGTGTCCTTGATCTTGTAATTAACAGGTTGCACATACTACCGCAGCCAGCTTTGCCATGCCCTAATCGCCTATCTCAAAAGCAAACAAATAAACAAAAAAACTTCACAAATTAAGGACACAGGCAGGGAAAAAATGCCAGCTGTTCTGGGTGCCATGGAGCAGGGCCTGAGCACATCCTGGAGACGGCTGAAAAGTGATTCCAGCGCTGAGGCAGGGCCAGGGAAGAGGATGGCTTGAGTTCAGTATTGCAGAGAAGTAGGCAGAGTCTCTGGGCAGGCCTGGAAGAATGCATGGGTCCGGTGTCCACATGGGTGAGTCCTGGAAAGCGCCTTTCCATGGCCCCTAAGCCCCTGGCCCTCTGGCTATTTGGCTGACTGCAGGTGATGCCCAGGACCTGGAGGGCAGGATGCCCAAAGTATACCCTCTGCAAGAGGAGCCAGCCCTCAGGGTCCTCATCCCACTCAGTCCTGTAGCTCCTGTCTGTGCAACAGGCCTGGGGCCACAAGTGTGGCCTGTGCCAGGAATCAGTGTTAGGGTGTCAGCTGCCCTGGTCTGCTGGACAGACCTAGACCCATTGTGTGGACCTCATGTGCATTCCTCCTTGATGTGTGTCCTAGGGTCATAGTGGAGTTCAGTTCAGGAGGACACCAGCTTATCCTAATGCAAACCCAGTTGGTTTTTTGTTGTTATTGTTGTTTAGGAAATTAGAGTGTTGATCTAAAGAACTCATCTAGGTTTTTTAAAAATAAATCAAATCTCTGAGGAAATGTTACTTAGGCATGAGTTTGGAACTACTGTATAAAGTGTTTTTTATTTTGCTCAGAGAGCAAGAATGATATGGTTTCCTCTGGCATAAACTCTTTTGTCTTGAAAAATTCTAGTGATGAGTGCTACGGATTTATGTGTAGGAAAATCTGAATCACCCTGGGATCCACACAAGCGCCTTGATGAAAATGTGAAATTAATTTTGTACTAAATAAAACTTGAAAATGATTTCAATTATAATGGAGGGAGAGATGTGAAATGAAGACAGTAACTTCTGTGTGTCATAGTTTTGTTTTAATATTTTGAATTTTAAAAAATCATCACTTGTAGATACCACTCCACTTTATAAAATCAGTGAGGTTGTGAACACCGGAGGTCACAGTGACAGTGTGAATCTGTCTCCTCGTAAAGAGTCTGTGGCTGCTTTGGAATCAGGGAGCGGAGAGAAGACAGAAACTGACACTTACGGAGTGTCCATTGTGTGCCAAGATCCAGGCTGGGAGCTTTCACATCTGTTCTTCCAGTTAGTGCCTGTGACTGAGATAAATACTGCTACCTCCAAGTGCTTCCCAGGGCAGATGGAGGCTCAAAGCAACCCCAGAAGAGGCCTAAAGTGACACAATGTGTAACTGGCAGAAGGGGAAGTCAAGCCCAGGTCTTCCTCTTCTATGCTAAGGCCATTTTTCTTTGCAACCACAGAACCTATGGTAACTCCAGGGAAACCCAGACTGTGCCCTCAGCATCCAGGTTGGAGGCTTGTCCCTGGAGTCTCCTCACACAGACTGGATCTGGGATCATCGTTGTGCGCCAGTCCCCATGAAGGATAACGAGCTGTGGTCTTAGGGACAAAGTGAGCAAAACAACTTTCCAGCTTTCAACCTTGCTGTCTCCATTTTAAAATGGCCCTAACCACACTTCACTTTCAGGGAGATTGTATGGGTTTAAGCAGAGCCGAAGATCTAGCAGTGAACCTGGATTAAGAGAGGGGATGAAAATATATTCTGATTTGGGAGGAGGTGGATGAGGGATCTTGTTACTGACAGGGAAAGTAAGAGGGAGTCAGAGCAGGGAGCTGTGTGAGTTTCCTTCCACAGATGCATGCACATATTGAATGTGTGTACACTTACAAGTGCATGGACACTCATCTATGCATGTGTACACACTTGCACACATATGCATTTGTATTGGAAACTGGGTGCAATAGCGCTTCTATCAGAGCCATTTGAAGGCAGCTTTCTGGTAGAATTTCCTATGGCCAGAGAGAGACCTGGTTGGAAAGAGTCTCCTTGCCATGCTGTAAATGAGGTGGCACTCGATGTCTTCACCTTCACCACGCTGTCATAGAAAAGGACCCAAATCAGAGTAGAAATGGGAGAGATTTCCTGCACACTATCTGACCATGCAGTGGGTCACAGGAAACCTTTGTACGGAGCCAGCTTTTCCAGACCAAAAGGAAGGCCTGCCTTGTTGGAGACAGAAGAAGGCACTTCCTTGCGGGTGTGGGAGGTCCCTTCCATGGGTCTGAGCACTGACACAACAGAAACCCAGAGCATGATGAAAATTGAGTTCATGGATGAGCTGGGCCTTTTGTCTTTTAGGTGTGTCTGCTTGTGAATATTTATAGCACACTGAGGAGAGTTAGGTATAAAAGTGATCTGAGAAAATTGTCCATTTGGAGACCATGTATAGATGCAGGAGAAAAGCAAAACATTAGAGCACGTAAAGGAAATATGACTTAGCATGTGTTACAGGAGTATCAGTTGCTTATGCCTTCACATCGCACTATAGAAAAAGGGTTCTTGACCCCTGCCTGGCTCTGTGTCACTATGTGTTGGTTGTATAATGTGGCCATTTGTTTGTATAGCAGCCTTGTCACTTTGCAACTTAGAAAATGCTAGCGGGGGCCACACGGGTCATCCAAGTCCATTTATGCTGGGCAAACCTACAAGCTTTCAAGTTCATTTAAAACAAACCCAAGCCACAAAAGTCAACAAGCGTTGGTGAGGGTGTGGAGAAAAGGGAACCCTTCTGCACTGTTGGTAGAATGGAGATTGGTGGCAGCCACTATGGAAAGCAGCATGGGGGATCCTAAAAATGAAAATAGAACAGTTCTGTGACCAGAATCCCACTCCTGGATGTATTTCCAAAGGAAACAAAATCAGTATCTTCAGGACTATCTGCATACCCATGCCTGTTGTAGTGCTTTTCATAATGGCCAAGCCATGGAGTCAGCCCATGTCCATTCACAGGCAGGAGACGCAAAAACTGCAGTGCATGTGCATGGGAGGGAATGCTTGTTCATACAAGGAAGGAATATAGCAGGAGAGGCTCTCATTTGCAATGACATGGATGCATCTGGAGGACATAATGCTACGAGAGATGAGCCATGCACAGAGAGACAGCACTACAGATCTCACTTCTGTGTGCTGTCTAAACATGTCTGACTCACAGAAGCAGAGTAGAATGGCAGTTGCCAGGACTCAGAGGTGAGAGAAATGGGCAGATGTTGATGAAAGGATGTAAAGTTTCAGTTAGGCAGGATGAATATATTTGGAAATCTAATGTATAGTAAATAGTAATATAGTATACATGTGCTTGACATTTGCTGAGAGAATAGATCTTAAATGTTCTTAACATAACTCACAAAGGTAGCTACGTGAGGTGGTAAATACATTAATTAGCTTGATTGGATATCATTTCAGAAAGTATGTTTGTATATATATATTTTGAAAGATATATTCTGAAATATATATATGTATATATATACATTCCATATACATATACAGTATACATATATATGTATATATACATATATATACATACCCTATATATATACATATATAGTGCAATATATGGTATAATATATAGTATAGTACATATCATGTAGCATATAAAGGTGTAGCATATATATAGTGTAGAATGTTTATAAATGTGTGTGTGTGTATATATATATATATATATATATATATATTATAACCCTGAAGTTGTGAATACTCACAGATAGGAACAGACCTCTCATTATGAGCATTCATAGATACAAACAAATCACTGAAGTAGCTCACATGTCTGCAGGACATTGTTACAGTCGTGCTGCTGTGTCCTTACTGTGCAGTGTGATAGTGCATACAAGGACAGTACTGTTGAGGACTTACCGTATTTTTGTGTATGTGCTTGGTTTTTTATGCTTTATATTGTATAGTTGTGTCAAAGATTTATAAAACTCACCTTGACAGACTTAAGAACAAATTCAATTTAGAAATCTTCTTTCAGAACATTTTATATAAAATCATGTTGTATACCACAAATATATCTAATTTTTATTTGTCAATTCTATCTCAATAAAGATGGGGGAAAAGGAAAATAAAAAGAGGCCCGAAAATGATCAATATTGTTTGAGAGTGTGCCAAAGTGTAAATATACTTCATGATATCATATTGTCCATTGTAAACAGATACAATTTAACCTGTCAGTTAAACAATAGAGCATAAACAATAATTTGGAAATGGCAGGAAGGTTTTCAAATAGACTGTTTTCTTTAAGAGTCCCTAGTGTTGGCTCCAAGACAGGAACATCATGGCAGGAGGGCATTAAGGGCAGTGGCTGGGACAGTTTCTCCTGTGGGATGTAGGATAGAATCTAGGGAAGCACATCTCACTTTCTAAAATCATGTCAGGTCTCAGGGCTGAAACAGACAAAACCATCATGAGCACAGAGCACAGAAGAGCAAGGACAAAGTGCACAGAACCACAAGTGAGATCAGACGCCCCTCAGCCACAGACTAACTGCTGGAGATCCCTGATGAGGGCAGCAGACAGAGATGGGCAGGTTGCCAGGAAACTCTGGACACTGAATTGCCTTTGCTAAGCCTGCCCAGCACTGTAGTAAAGAGCTAAGGAGCCCCAAGAGAGGGCTGGGAAGCTTCTCTACTCTTGATGTGGGCCTTTTTTGATTAGGTAGTGAAGTGCAAAGGAAGTTATCTGGCTGAAATCAACCCAGCAAGAAACCTTTTTAGACCATAGCCCCAGGAAAACTAACAAAACCAGCTGGGCTGCTTCCTGCTTACCATATCATACACGGTAAATGGAGGTCCGCTTGCTTTCAGCATGACAGAGCCTCTAATCACACAGAAACTCCAATTCTACAAAATGATTCTTAGGCCCCAAAGGAAAGTCTGGCTCTTTGAAGGGACACTTGCTACACAAAGCTCTAGTTTAAGTAGACAAGAGACTCCGAGTGACTCAAGTACCATGTCGCTTAGTGTATGGATAAGGGTTATATCAGGCAGGGAGGAGCAGGCACTCAATGCACAGCCGAGACCAATCAGTGGTCCTGGGATTCATAGATGAATAGCGGGAGGTGCTCAGCCCTGGGCCTGGAGCTGGCTCAGGAAAGTCACTTTCTTCACCATAGACAGTGGCTGAGCCTGCTCCTCTCTGGCTGGAATCTTCTCCGTGTCATAAAAGGCATAAAAAAGGGGACAGCTGACTGAACTCCTCTTTTTTCTCTTGTCCATCCCGACATCTTCCTGGAAACTTCATCCATTGGCTTCCGCTTACGCAATTTGACTAGAATGAGGTCACAAGCCATTCCATCTGTCAAGGAGGAGTGGGTATGTAGCTTTCTTAGCTGGGCATGTTGTTGTCCCCAACAAAATTAAGGCTCATTTCTAAGGAAGAAAGGGAGCAGGCACACCATCCTGTCAGCTTGCAAGTGCGAGACCTACCACAGATCTTACCTCTGAGCTCAGGGTGCATCCCTCCACTTCCTGGCCTCCTTTGAGCCACTCCACCATTCTGTATCAGCTGATTCAACCATTACTTGTGGATCAAAAATTTAAAAACTCATGTCTGCATTGAACATGAACAGACCCTTTTCTTGTTATTATCCGCTTAAAACACAGTTTAATTACAATTTCACTGCAGCTATATTGTACAAGGTAATATAAGTCATCCAGAGGGGATTTATAGCACACAGGAGATGAGCACAGATGTCTGCACACTTATACTGTCCTGCAGAAGAGGCTTAAGCTCCTACAGGCTTTGCTATCTGAAGGGATCCTGGGACTGAGGCCCAGCATGAGTCTGTTCTTGCTTCTCACTGTGATTTTATTTTTTGCAATGGACACTGCTCACCTCCTTGGGCTCAGGATCCTCACTGGGATGTCACCCCATAAGGGTCAGGGGGCAGGGGCATCTCTTCCATGGCTAAGGATGGCTGCAAGTGCCGCTGAGGTTGGGTCACAGCACTGTGTCTGGGGAATGTTGGCTTCAACCCTTAGCAGGTGAAGAAGCCAGACCTAGGCCTGGGACATCTGACTGCTGACACAAGGCCCTCCCCAGGGCTTTGCTATCATGTGGTTGAAGGCACAGCAGTGCCAAGTTCATGAGGTTAGTTCAAGTGTGACCACCATTTCTGGCAGCTGAGAAAGGACATCTGCTAGGCTTGTGCTAGAAATCACTCTTGTTATATATGTCTTATGAATTTTCCAGCCTCATTCCCACAGCAGATACTCAAAACCTCCTATGCCTCCCCCAAAACGGATGATATTCTTGTCTACATGACCTCAAGTCCTACTTTAGCAAGGAAGATAAGTCACTTGACTTCAGCTGTGTCTTGGGGGCTCCAGAAGCAACTGCATTTCCATTCCTCCTCTGTGTTTCTTCTGAATCCAAAGAGCCCAGCCTTTCCTTTGTTTCAAGCCTGCTTTGCCCTCAGCTCCAGCCCAATCCCTCTCACCTCCTCCAGCATCTGCTTTCCCATCCTCCTCTGCTCCCACTTCCTCCTCAGCCCCTTTCTCAGGGGTCTGCAGATCAAGGTGGCCAAGGTCTAAGTGAAGCTTCTGTCTGTTCTGTCAGCCCCTAAAGATTCTCTTTCCCGCCAGCCAAGGTCCCTTCTTCTGATCGCCTGTTGAGTGGCGTCCCATGTTGTCCTCTCTTTCTCTAAACCTCCCTCCCTCCCTCTCTCAGCACTCCTGTACTCATTCCCCAGCCCTTGAGAGATAGGAAAAGCAAAAC
>NW_004955560.1:542981-553939 GCF_000276665.1 Chinchilla lanigera
AGGGGAGGGGGTGGGGCAGGGGAGGGAGAAAATGCAGACGAAGTGCTGGAGAAACAAGAATTCAACACTGAGAGGTTTGCTCATTGTCTCCTCCATGGAAATACATTTGGTATTAAATTAGACATGACATTTAGTAGACTTCCAATGGGAAAAACTTCCTTAAGATGCAGGAAAGGGCTCTCGGAAAGTGGATAACAAGAGTCTGCCGGACCAGCCTGGCCCCTATACCCCAAGAGACCTGCAGTGTGAGGGCTGAGGGGGCTCTGGGCCTCTTGCTGCTCAGCCAGCTCTACTGTGGTTTCCTTGACATCAGGGCTCCTGTGGTTAAACAGACAGCCTGTGAGTGTCTGCGGAGCCCTCTCCTGCCCCAGCTACCTTAGGTGGCTCACGCGGGACCTGGAGCTCCTGGTGCTCTCCATCCCAGGCTCAGCAGCTGCTGGGTCACCCTGGAGGGAAAGTTGGGGAACAGGTAGGGAAAGTTAAAAGGCCAGTGAGGTTTCTGGCAAATACAGAGTTAAACCCCTACTACAGAGGATAGATACCCTAAAAAACCAAAGACCTGATAAGGCTGGTTTAGCTCACTTTCTGCCAAGACACAACCCCCTCCATCTTCAGAAACAAAGGAGGGCAGGGGAGACTGTGTCGTAAAATCTCATTTAGTATGTAAAATGTACACTGACACCGAGACACTCACACACCCACATATAAGTACAGATATTTTTATACTCTCACCATATCAATACACTGAAGTGCTCACGTATCCTTTTTACTAACTTAGCCTTGAATGTAACTCTGCTGTAAATCTCACAAGATAAGCACCCAGAAGCACAAAGAGACCACAGAAGTGCTTATCTAAGAATGTGCACAGTGGGAGGGGTAATGCCCAAATCACGGGTCTCACAGACCAAAATAGCCAATAAGATATAACAGCTCTCAGGCACCTGAGACGGACACCGTTCCCTGGATCACTGCCCCTCCAAGACCACTGATGCTCTCAGCAGGGAGAGTGTCCCTTTCTCCTCATGTAGTAAGAGACTGAGAACAAAGACCCACAGAAGCCAGCTCTGGGCTCCCTAGCTTACTCCTGCAAGGTAGCTGTCTATCTACTTATTTTCTGTCCTTTTCCCAGTAAAGTGATTTGATTCCCCCATTTCTCTTCCCTTTCCAATAAAATGTTTTTGTTTCTCCTGATGAATGTATATCTCTAATTCTTTTATTAATATAGGGCTTTTTTTACAGATCCTAAATAAAAATCTACCTCCCACCTTGTAACAGCCCAAGGGGCTGAGGGCACCTGCACCCCTGGAGGGGGTCAGAAGCCATGAGTTGCCTCCACTCACTCTTGCCCAGGGGCAGTCTTCAAAAGACTTTCTCATGTGCATGTGTATGTGTGTGTGTGTGTGTGTGTGTGTGTGTGTGTGTATGCCCGGGTGTGTGTTATCACACCAGCAGCTATGCATCTGTCTCTTGGTGGAAAGGTGGAGGAGTTGGAGGCTTCTTGGTGGTGAATTGGTGGCATCCTCCAGAACAGAAAGGCCACCACCCTCAGAGTCCCAGAGCTCTCTCTTTGCTTCTGAAAGCCATTTCTTGGCTATTCTCAAGCACTGCTTCTCCTCATGGTGTTGCCCAGCTTTATCCACCCCAACCCTCACCCCGGGGCCTTTCAGTGGAGGTGCATTGCTTTCCTAATGTAACTTGGAGAACAGGCCTCTTGTCCCCATCGCTGCGTCTCCCACCTAGGGAGGCTGTGTCTTTCCATGTCCTTGTGTCCCTTTGTCGGATTTTATGTCGGTCTCCTTTAACCATTTTCCTCGAGGTTTTGGATCATTGTTGCTGTGAGTGGGATAAACTCGGGTGCTTATGCGTGTGCACCCAGAATGTTTTTAAGGGGGGACCTGCAATTAGGAGAGGGAGCTGCATTCCTGGTCCAGATTCCAGTCTGCCTCACTCTGTGGCTGTGAGAGGCCCAGTGGGAACTGGGGATCAGGGTGATGGGCAGGGGGCAGGTCCTTGATCTTCAAAGGGAAGCAAGCTCTGCCTCAGTCACCCCAGCTTGGGACTTGAACAAGGATTCACACTGGCCCAGCCCATCCAGCCTGGGGTTGGCAGGGTTGGCCTGGGCTTGCCCAATATGGAAGAGGTGGCCAGGTAGAACTGCAAACCTCTTAAATTCTGGACATACAATGGGCAGTGTCACCTCTGCTCACAGCCCATGGGCTGAACTCAGTTGGCGGCAGTGTGGCGACTGTGCTGAGCTGGAACCACATTTCTAAGACTCCCTTGCTCTCCTGGGCGTAGAGTTATGCTGGCCACAGAGAAGCACGCACAGGGTTTGGAAGGTGGCAGTGGGGCCACGGTCACGCCTATGACTGCTGTAGGTCATGAGTGTGGACCTGTGGGCTGCCTTGCTGATGCGGACACATTGGCCTGCAGCTCCTTCAGCTCCCACTGAACCTCTGTCTGCAGCTCCCTGAACCACAGCAGGAGCTGGTGGGCAGTGACACAGAGGCCGCACCGGCTTCTCTGCACTCCTGCACCTGTTGGAGCTCAGTGGCATGAGATGCCATGTGGGATGTGGCTCATCACAGGGCCCTGCTTGGCCATCACCTGACTCCAGTTTTCCTGTGTCCCCTGTGCTGGCCTCAGGCCTCACACTAGACCTGAGGCCAACACCCTTCAGTGGACCACTGTCCCTCCAAGACCACCGAGGTCCAGTCCTTGAAGAAACCCAGTGTGGCCCTCACTGTGGCCCTGCTTCTCTGCTGGTTGCTCACTGATGCAGGAGGGGGACACAGCTGCTGTGATGAGGCCAGAGTGAGGTGAGGCATAGGGGCCAGTGAGTCACTGTGTGGACAGGAATCCTTACAAAGACAGGCACCAGTGTGCAGACACTTTGGAATACTGCTTAAGAGTTAAGGCAAACAGGCTCCAGGTCACTTTCAGCCCACAAAACTTTACTAATCACCCAGCATGCATAGTGGTGAGCTCTGATTTCCCCTCTGCTGTGCTGTTTGGATGATCTGGTGACCTCCTGTGGAGTTGCCAATACTTCTTTATGAGAGGATCTTTTAAAAAATATGGTCTTTTTCAATCAAAGCATTCTAACAAGTGTTCCTTCAACAAAGCAATGTAGACTGATTAAACTCCTAAGGTCTGAATCCTTACCCACTTACTTCAAGGAATATTTGACAGGGCAATAGAGTAGAATAACTAAGTAACCCTGGTCTCCACAGAGTGTTTTTCACAGGATTTGATCTTTAGTATAAATAACTCCGACTTTCATTTGCCTCCCACCACCCTGGACCCCCGTTTCTTACCGTCCAAGCTGTGGGCTTAAGTAACGCTTTACATGTGACTGTCTTAAGAAGCCTTTGTGCTTGTATTTTTTCTTAAAACAATGTTGCTTGCTTGGCCTGGGACACTGGCTTCCCGGCTTTGAAGGAGGTATGACACGTGGATGTTTTTCTGGTGCTGAACTAAGAAAACCTCTCCCACGCGTCATCTAATTTGCTTCCTGTCATTTTCATCCATCCTTCTGACCATTCTCTAATTTTTCCTTCAAAAATAGGTATCCCTTTCAAGATCTAAAGTTATTAGCATTTAGAATCTCTGACTTTAAAAAGTGAAGTTTAATCTTAAATCAAGAGTAGGGAATGGGAGCAAGATTTGCAGACTTCTCCATAGAAGATGCTTGTGACTAATATTTATTATGGTAAGGCTTGGTTTTTATAAACTTCTATGATAGCTTTTGGGGGCCAGACACACAAGAAGGCACACATTATAACACTGGTTTGGGGGGCACTGGCACCCATACATCAAGAAGCACAATTATCTCACAGTCATGCATGCCTATGAAGTGTGTCATTGCTTTTGTATTTTATAGCTTGTAGAATATTTTCATTGTAGGTGAAGCATCAGACAAGTTTTTATTCAAAAGAAGAGGAACAAAATGAAGTTTGTGTCTGCTGCATGGTCTGACAGCACCCTGGTGGTCCCAGGCTTTTGAATTGGGAATAATTTACTCCTGAAGGTCTCACAGGCACCATGACATACTGCTATCATGTCTGCGTTGGAGTCCTCTGATATCTGTGGCATGAAAGATGTCCATATTTGGACAGGATGATCAGTCAGTTTGAACAAGGTTTGCTTATGACTCCTGGACTGCAGAAATAAGGTGAAATTAATAACTATTAATTATTTAAAAGGCCACCCATGGAAGGTCAGAATGCTATTTCAGACATGATTCATCCTGCAGTGTATGGATGACACTGTGGGGTTTGAAAGAAGAGGAAACCAGAGCAGACCTGCTTGTAACAGAGCACAAGGAGTGAGCAGATGGGGTATTTGGGATGTGTGAGGCTGTCACTTGTGCTAAGGCAGAGCCAGCAGCCATGGAGGAGGGGACAGACTAGCTCTGTATTTACAAGGACAAATGGTGAGGGGATGGCTTGGATTTGAGGAATGGGGAAGGAGAAAATGCCTTTATCAAGAGCATTCACTGGGAAGGAGCAGTGCCCACAGGCTCACTGATTTTGATCTTTTACATCAAAGGCAGTGAGATAACTCCAAGTGCAAGCCCCTGTCCTGCTATTCTCAGATCTGCTTTGTTCTTCGTTTGCTGCAGAGGCCTGAAGAGAATTGCTAGGGCAGTCTGAACAGAACTCTGAAGCTGGACCTGTGCACTAAATAGTTAAAAACCCAGCTGGGGATGTGGAAAAGCTGTGGAGCATGATGTAGAATTATGTCCTGCTTCCATGGGTACCAAGTCCAGGCTGTGCTCACTCTGAGCAGCTCCACAAGCTCCATGTTCTCAGCTGCAGAAGCAGAGATACTATCTGCTCCTGGTTCATGTGACACTGACCTTGATGCTACTGGTGTGGTTGGCTGTGCAGGTGGCCCTGTCTGCCTCACCCACAGCTGTGCCCCTGGACAAGCAAAGCCACCCCCTACTTGACCTGGGCACATAGGCACGTGTGCTCCTCTTCTCATCCTTCCAAGTAATTCCTCCAGGCCTAAGATGCCCGCAGATTATCTGTGAGCGTTCTATGATCTCACAGATATAAACCATTTTGCAAATTCTGGAGGTTTCTTCCATGTGGTTGCTGTTGTCCTGTACGTGGTTCTGTTTTGTCATAAAATTTAATTCAGAGAGAGCCCTGGAGTTTTCCCTTCTCTAGGACAAGTTTTCTTCACTTTGCCTTCCATGATGCTCCCTCATTGTGTGACAGTGGTGGTTTGCCATGGCACCTGGAGATGACAACTTGCCGGGGTTTCTGCTTAAAGAAGGAAGCCACCAGGGCCACTGAGGGAGCCTCCTAGGTGTCTTAGATGCTCTGAGGATAGAGTTCTGGGAGCCCTTGGTCAAATCCCATAACTCCCTTCCCATCTGAAGCCCTGGGTCTTGGGATAGGTTTCTTTTGCTGTGTAATAGATCACCCCAAACACCAGACAGTTAAAAGCAAAAAAAAAAAAAAAAAAAAAACACTATCTCATGCCTGCTTTGGGGCAGGAGTGGCTTAGTTGGCTATTTCTGCTTCGGGGTGACCATCCAGGAGTCATCTGGGTTTGGCCTCATCTGGAGCCTGGAGAAGGATCTACTCTTATGCTTGGTCCCACGGGTGTGGGCAGAATTTGCTTCCTTGCTCCTGTCTGCCCAGGCTTTGCTCAATTCCATGATACAGAGCACTGGATTCTACCACAGTGAGCAGATCTCGGAGCAAGTATACTGGTCAGCCTTCCTGTCACTGGGAACACATACTGGAAACCCACAAATTAAGGCAGGGTTTCCTTGGTCACAGTTTCCGAAGGTTGAGTCCATGGTAAGCTAGCTCCCAGGTAGAGAGTGCCTGGTGGAGAAAAGATGCTCATTGCACAAGATGCAGAGACAGGGAGGAGCCAGGGACAGGGTGCAGCCTTCCAGGTCACTCCCCAGTGACTACTTCCAAACAGGCCCCACCTCCTAACAGCAAAGTCAGCCATGAACTCATCCATGGGTGAAACCACGGATGAGTACACTACTCCTGTGATCCACGCACCTTTCCCAAACCCCACTTCGTAACACATGAGACCTTTGTGAGATATTTTTTATTTAAACCATAACAGTGAGCAATAGAGAAGCCATACGACTTGATAAGACTCTCCTTCACCTCAAGGCCCCGACCTTTGAACCTAGGCTGGCTAATTCCAGTTCCAGGATGAATCCTGCTGTGTCTGTTGAGCCAGAACTCTCCTGGCCCCTCATGTTTCCTCTTCATAATTTTTTATTCCCATCCCATCCCCTATTCCATGGCTATAAATCCCCACTGGCCCTTGTTCTATTCAGAATGGAGCCCAGTGCTGTGCTGAAGTCTCTTGCCCTAATGAAACAGTTCTTAGCCAGGCCTGTAATCCTGACACTCTGGGAGGCTGAGGCAGGAGGATCACAAGTTTGAGCTCAGCCCAGGAAACTTAATGACATTTGCAGAAATTGTCTCAAATAAAGAGCAACAAAAATGTGAAGGCCCTGTCTTTAATTCCTAGTACCACACACAATAAAAGCTCCTAAATAAAATTGTCCCTCACTGCTATAATCTCTATTTGGCTCAGTTCTTCTGTCTGTGTATTTGTTTGATTTTTGTTTCTGTTTTTGTGTTTTGACAACAACTTTGACTGGGATATAATGTATCCTGTTTCACTACATTCCTTTGGCCAGAAGCCCGTCACTAGGTCCAACCACACTCACAGAAAAGTCTTGCACAGGGGGTCATACTGGGTGATCTTCAACGCTGTGTGACCTAAGGTGACCATGGCTGACTTCTAGGGGCCATCTTACTGGGATCAAATGGATGGTCTGGGCTGTATATGGGGTGTGTGTGTGTGTGTGTGTGTATTACTGAACTGAACCCAGGGCCTCTGCTCTGAGCTACATCTTCAACTTTCTTCTTACTTTTTATTTGAGACAGGTTCTCACTAAGTTGTTAAATTATCCAGGATGGCCTCAGCCTTCCTGCATTATCCTCCCAGAGCACTGGGATTACAGACATTCACTACCATGCCTGGCTTCCTCTGGGCTTTGACTTCAGTCATCTTCCCCCAAGGCTTCCTGGGACCCAGATCCTACAGCCTTATGGCTTCCACTATCCAATCCACACTTGGCCTGGGGTCCTGCCATGCCACTCTCCTCTGTGGACCAGACCTCCCAGCTCCTGTTGATCTGGAAGAAAGATCAGGTGGGATCTAAACTCAGTATGGCATCTTAAAGAGTCACACTTGGGTTTCCTGGCTTGGGGATCACTGGCTCATAACCTGTCATGACTTCCTGGGTAACAAGGGCCCTTTGTCCCACAACAGAAATAACAGGAGGTGGCAAACATTCCCTCTCTCTCTTTTTCTCTCTCTATTCTATTATCCCAAATATGTTTTCTTGAGTTTGGAAAATGACAGCCCAACCACTGCCCCTTTAATATACTGAGTACTTTCAACTAACGGAGACCAGAAGCCCTCAGCTGTAGCCTGAGAAGAAAGTTCTTTCTGACCTTCTGTCTTGTTTCTGGTTTTTTTTTTTTTCTGGTGCTGGGAATTGATCTCACGACCTTGCATTTGCCAGGCAGTTGCTGTGCCACTGAGCTAAATCCCCAGCCCCTGACTTTCTGTCTTATCCTTGTTATCTGACAAGGTTGTCACAGAGACCAGAGGGGCCACCTTTACCCCTCCCAAAGGCAGGTTATAGAAACTAGAATGCTTAGGCCAGGGATGTAGCTCAGCAACATAAGCACCTGCCTGGCAAGTGCGAGGTCCTGAGTTTAATTCCCAGTACCAAAAAAAAAAAAAATCTAGAACTCTTCTCAAAGCCACCATGAAACCTAGGTATATATCCAACCTTCTCACGTCTGTCTGTGTAGAGCTGGCCACAAGGAAATCTCTGCCTGCTTGCCTGAGAGTAGATCAGCGGACCTTCATGCCAGAAGGGACTTGGTCCAATACTTGAGGAAAGAATGTTGCTCAGAGATGCCAAGGAGATCTCAAAAGCTGGATCTCACTTGACTGCCCATGATTCTCTTACCTGGTGTCCTTTCTGCACAGCTGCTCATCCTCCAAGGAACTTTAAAGCAGCTCATCTTGCCTGGGTCTTAAGGTCCTCATTTCTAAAGCTTCTTCTTTCTTGTACAATTTTGATTATGTAAATGGGGTTTATACATAAATGTGCTATACTTTACTCATTAACCGATCTTCATTATAGGAGTGTTGACTATGATCTTTGTGGAGGGTGAGAAGGGGCACCACGCTGGCTTCTCCACACCACCGCATCTCCCTTTTCCTTGCAGAACTTGCAGGCTGAATCCCTCGTAGGAGACCTGGGATCTCCTCGATCCTTGGCAAGATTCCTAAACGAATCTTGAATGCCCCATGAACCAGAGTGATCTGTTGTTTCCAGGGCCTACAAGCAATCCTCCCTAACAAAGACAAACACTGTCAAGACACCTCCTAATCTAAGGGTGAGGACAGTTGTTCTTCCATTTACCTGCAGGAACAGGATCATTACCTGGGAGCCCCGTTCTGATGAAGGCTTGAAAACACATTAATCTATTCACTTTGTGAATGGTAATTTAAGGAAACGTCTCTCGGCTCCAAACCCATTTATTAAAAAGTCAAGTGTGAGGTAGCCTTTCCTTGTTTTCCATGTTGGCTTTCATTAAAGTCTTCCTAAACATAGCCAGACGGGCAACCAGGGCACTTTCTGGAGAGTGGAGAAATGTTTGTGGAGAGTGGTGTTTGTATGCAGAGGGGACCATCAATGGCAGGGTTTGTAAGGAGCAGACCTTGGGTGTTTGTTGTCTTACACTGAACTGAAAGCAGGGAACTCATTTCGCCAGCTCAGGACCCAGGCAGAGCCCCACACCCCTCCCAAAGGAGCCTCTGTGCCTCTCTCCCTGCTGCCCTCCCTTTCTGTCCTCATGAGCCCAGTGACAACCACAGAGGCAGTGACTGCTCACTGCTTCTCTGGTTTTTCCCAGCCAACCTGGCCTTTGCTTTCAGCAGGCTTGATAGATTGGTTTGAAATAAAACCATCCCATTCCCAAACTGACAGCTTCCTTTTCACATTTGGGAACAACTTGAAACCACAGGAGAAGATCATGTGCCACAAGGTAGAAGGGAAACCATAATTTGGGGGTCTACATTTGATTGAACTCATCTGTCTCCATTTTGTAAACAGGGGAGAGGGGGCCTCCGTGGCAGAGGACAGTTGGGAGCAGGCAGTTTCTACTCTGGGGCAGGGGACAGGGTGGTTCTGTCACTTAACCCCTTAGATCTGGGCTTCTGGGTGCAAAGAACAAGACAGACACCGAGGGAAGCCAGGTCAGCCTTGTACACAGCTGAGCTGGACTGTACAAGAACCATCCAAGGGGAGGAGAAGGGACCATGTGCTGTTGACAGCTTTCCAGAGGACCCCCTGTCCCCCGCCTCCAGGACAGGATTTACACTGACTGCCAAGTTAGCCTTTCCACTGGACAACCCTAGATGCCTTGATGCTAATGAAGTGAGATAGATACGTGGTTAACACTGCTGTACCCTACCTCTTGACAGCTGATACCCCAAGATCCGGGGCCTCACACTGCCTGGCAGCAATGTGCCTGAGAAGGTTGTGCATGTGGGAGGACAGTGAAGGAGAGAACACAGGTCCTTCCTCTTCACTCCATTCCGTCTATCCTGGATGAGGTCTGGTTCCTGACAGGCAGAGTGAATTAGCCCACCCTCCCCCAAAGTGTTCATCATGGTGAGCACTGGAAGCTCTGGCTGGGCAGCAGATAGTCTCGCTTCACCACTTACAGCTGGGCCTCAGGGTGCAAACAACCCTGCCCTCCTTGTGGCCCCTGCACTATCATGTCTGCAAAATGGGGTGCTGGTTTGTGGGGCCCTCCTGATCTGAGAGGTGTCTGAGAATCATGTACATAACAAAAGTGAGGCTGGCTCAGCCCTTCTTATTCTCTGGGTTACTGATAGGAACACACCCCATTGATTCACAAGGAATCAATGCCCGATTTCTCCTATGTATATTTTTTATTTTATTTTATTTTATTTTATTTGAAAAACATCAGGACCCTGTAACTTCTCTGGCCCAATCACTGCATGTCGCTGACGTCCTAAAACAAACTTGGCTCCCAAATGTCTGCCTCTCGGCAGTGAAAACTGCAGCCAACAGTTAGAAGGATCTGTACTCTAGTAACACTGCTTGGCTCCCCACAGCCTTAAAATTGTGCTTTCGTTCATGATTTATGCCACGGACACACATCGGACATCTTTTTCCTGTTATTTGTTTCAGGCACCAGGACAACTCAGGCTCCTCTAGGTGGGGACACAGTGACTCTGTTTTGCTGTTTGGGTTTTGCCACTTGTGGTATTCAGAGCTTCCTGGGTTTACCTGGGGATTCAGAGCTAACTTTCTTGGATTTTATAGGCAGCACTCTTCTGTCTATCCATCTTATAAAAACAAAAGGCCTTCACTCAGTGGGGCAGACATCTCCTTTTCGGAGGCTCAATCCCATCCAAGTTTCAAGGGCCATTTGCTGCTGTGAGATGGGTAACAGGGAAAGAGCAGCAGGGTAATTTGGTCCTGTCAGACAAGGACGACCTTATCAGACCTGGCCATCAGTGCACTGGAGCATGAGACAGACCAAGGGCTCTGAAGATATTGGCTTTTGCCAGCAAGCAGTGAACCCCCGCCTGCTGCCCACTTCAAGGCAGCTGCCCTGACCTCACCATGATGTAAGCAATTTTAATTCATTGAGGTTCGGCCTAATGATCCTGGTGATTTACATTGTTGTCATTCTTGAGCGTGATTATGCTTTCAGAAGACAGGGATCAAGCTAGTGTGAGACATCTTGTTCTAATCGCTTCCTTTGAAGGACACTGCTCCCAGGTAGGGGGAGAGGAAGGAGACAAAAGGGGGTCTTCTGTGACAGCCAGGCATCTCCTCAGAT
>NW_004955560.1:554184-576362 GCF_000276665.1 Chinchilla lanigera
CCCAGCCCCAGAGCAGGTCCTCTCCACAGCACTCAGGCCCCAGGAGGATTCCATGAAGGATAATCAGCAGTCTGTGCACATCTGAAGATGTGGCAGAAAATTAGAACAACAAATGGGAAGGCAGAGGGTCTAGTGCTCCATAGCAGTCCTCAGGACCCTGGCAGCTGCAGAAGGAAAAGGCTTCATGGAGCCAGTTAAGAGAATACCTAAATGTTCAGGAAGTGGATACCACAACCCATTCATCATGTTCCCCTCATCTTGCACTTGAATTTCCAATAGGCTTCTAACTGGTCTTCTTGCTTCCAGGCTGTCAGCCCAAGCCCAGTTTGATCTCAGTGGAGCAGCAGCGGGATCCCGTGAAATGCACATTCTGATCACAGCAAACCTTTGCACCAGATGTTCCAAGGCTTCCCCATGCATCGGTCTACACAGGACTTTCCCCTGACACCCCACCCCACTGCAGTGTCTCCAAATTCTCATTCAGGCCTGTGAGGGTGCCAGTCTGGACCTGTATCAGAATGCACCCCCTCCAACCACCTAAGCTAGAGTCTTTGCCTGGCTTCCCTCTAGCTTTGTAATTAAAGCTTCTTCCTGTATATCTGTGCATTAGTTTTAATTTCCATTTCTACTAAAGCAACGACCCATGCTGGCACAGACCCTGAACCTCTTTGCACCCCATCACCCTTCACTTGTGCCTCAGTGTTAGCACTCGCTCTGCTACCCGGTAATTCCTTTATCCTTTGGGGTCCTGCACTGGCCCCTGAGATAGTTGTGAGAGGAACTGGGTTTTATGTATCTTGGAGTCATCCCCAAGACCAAGACTCAGCAAGTCATCATTGAATGAATGCATGAGACAGTGTATGTGTGCATGTCTGGGGCCTCTTCTCCATGGGGTACAGAAGGAAGACCTCAGCAGAGAGAGACCACAACCAGAGCCTGGTAATGACCTCTGCAGCACTTCACACACCATGCGCACTCAACAGCTGCACCAGGAGCAAAAGCTCTTCCTTCTCATGATCTGGAGAGACCTAGTATCTGGCTAGTCCCGTCCCTGGTTGCTGGTGAAGTGACTGGGCCAGAAGACCTTCCTTAGCTTTCTTCTCCCCATTGAGGGATGCAGATGCAAAGATGCCTCCGGGACAGTACCAGCTGTAGCCCAAGCTGGGGACAAGTCCTTCTGTATATGGATTTACAAGAAATATAACACAATGAGCAGTCTACATACACCCAGGATCAAGGGGCAGACTCTACTTTGTTTGGGGATGTGTAGGAAGAATTCAGGAAAGGCCGCAGAGATGAAGAGCTGAGACAGCTGAGTTTGGAAGGAAAGCCCCGCTTAGGCAGGATGGCAGGAGAAGACACAAAGGACACCTAGGGAGGAATTATCCTGTCCTATGGATGAGAGAACTCAAGTCTCTCCTGGGTTATGAAAGATTCTGTCTAAAATATTCCCCTCGGCCCCAAAGAACCAAACTTCTACAACTAGAGATGACTTCTTCCCTTACCACTTTTCCTTAAAAAAATTTATTGCATAGCACAGTTGTGGTTACAAAAATCAGAAGCACTAAGTTGAGCAGTCTGAGAATGAGAAATGTGTGTGATGAGTGCAAGATGGGCTCTGGGCAGGGGACCCTTAACTGAGCAGCATCTTCCTTCCCTCTCTCCCTTCCTTCTTCCTTGCCACAGGCTCAGATACAATCTGAGTTCTTCCCTGGTTTAATGGCTGTGCTTGGAACTGGGCTACATGCTTCCTGTTCAAACTCAGCAGGAGAGAAAGGGAAACGCCCTTCTCAGTCAGCTGTGTGCTGGAGTCAGTGTGTACAGGCTTGTGAGAGCTGATGAAAAGTCAGCAAGGTGCGTGTTAAACATGGCAATTATTAAAAACACATTGGGCACCAAGTACAGAGAGCCCTTTCCAGTCCTCATCGTGACCCAGGAAGTTTACATTTGTCATCCCATGGAAAAGTTACTGGAATTGTAATGAGTTAATTTTAATCTACTACCTTTAGTGCAACCCACCACTTAAATAAAGACACAATAATATATCCACAATGGTGGGGACTCAAGGGGGTGCTGTGGCCACAGTGATGGCTATCCGGAACAAAGGCCTATAGCCAGGACCAAACCCAGATTTTATTTATTTATGAAAAAGGGAAGGGCTTGAGGATGAGTGACTGTGAGAACTCTGGGAAGTAGGTGAGTGCCATGACCTGGGCTAAGTAGGAGGCCTGAAATCACCTCTGCCAAATGCAGAGACAAGGATATGCAGAAAGAGTAATCTGCATAACACAACTGAGATAAGATCTAATGTTTTGGGGATCCATGCTTTAGCTCTGATGTGTAATCTTTGAAGCCCCAGGAAGTCATAACCTCTATCCCAAGGCTGTATCCCAGCCAACAGTGTGGAGCATTGGCTCACACATCTCACTTCATCCTGGCTCTCTCAAGGGAGCAAGGGGGATGGGTGTCCTGGAAAACATGCCTGCTATCTCCAGAGATTACCATCAACCCCTTGGCTAGACTGACACACATTACTTAAAGCCAATTGAAGGAATAAGGAAAAGTCCCAGCCACCTCTGTACATATCAATACATGGAAATAGGGTCCGGCTCAGCCAAAATGGAAGCAAGTACTCTTCTTTCAAGGAGAGTCACCTAGGTGGTCCTCCACAGCATGTGCATTTGTATATTGGCTTCTACACATCCACTGTATCTGTATACATTTATAGTAAACATCTGTGTATATAGGGACCTATTTTTTCCTGCACAGCGCATTGTTTATCATTTGCTAGCTCCTATTCCTTGATCCTTTAGGGTGATGGGACCACTGTACCTCACATCCCTGCCTTTAGCCCATATGCTGTGCGCTGATCACCCTGTTCAAGGCTGTAGGTGATTTCCTGAACAGAGTGGGGGTTTGTCAGGATGAAGAAAGTAGAGAGTGAGTTTGGGTAAGTACCGCAAGTGTCTGCAATGTCTAGGTCATCCATCTCCACCAGCAAAGTAGCAGTTAATACAACACTGGTCTCTAATATATTACTGGGAATTAGTGCATTACACCTTTTCCAACAGCATGGTGATTCAGAGCACACTGGACAGAGCTGCTGACATTTGGGATACAGTGCTCCTGGGCTTTGGAGAAAGGGACACAGTGTCTGAGAAGACCCAAGGCTCCAGATGGAACCTTTCCTCAAATGTTCAGATTTTGCTGGGGCTTCCCCACCTCTGGAACTCAAAGGAAGTGAAAGTCTTCTATAAACATAGACTTTAACAAATGCATGACTGCCTTTAGAAATCTTCAGAGGATTTTTAGGCTGAGCATTTCATTCAGCTTGTCCTCAGAGTCCAGAAACATCACTCTCAGACCACAGCTGGCTTGTCTGATGGAAAGGAGGCAAATACAGACATCCAAGCCATCTGTAAAAATCTCCAAAGTCTGAGAAATGGCCTTCCCCCAAAGCCTCCCGCCATCTGTGTAAAACACGCTCACCAAAGCACCCTTTCCATAGCCAGGTGTGGCAGCACATGCCTGCAATCCCAGCACTTGGGAGGTTAAGGCAGGAGGATCACAATGAGTTCGAGGCCAGCCTGGCTACATTGTGAGATCCTGCCTCAAAAAACAAATGTACCCTTTCCTCAGCAAGCCTGGTTAGTCCTGCTTCCCTGTCCAGCTAACAGCTGGCCCTTATCTTTCCTCAATGGCTAAGATCTCAATTTGCTGTCACAACTCATTCTTCTGTTCATTCCTTAGGTTCAATCTTCAAATACCAGCCAGGATGCTCTGATGTGTTCAGCCAGCTCATTCAAATTTTCCTCACCATGTTCAACCCTGAGGGCAGCCTTGACCCTGCTGGCCATCCCTGTGCTGTACGTTTTCTCCCACTTATCACTTCCATTACCCCAGTGTTATAATACCTTTCTGCTGGATTCTTCACACTTCCCTTTCCTCTGTCCACTGCTTTAATTGATGCTTCCTGCAGGCTTCCCACTCTCTCCTCTCTTCTTGTTCTGGGCTATCTTTTTCTGCTCAGTTCTCAACTCCAGCACCTGGCCCCAGGCCTGGTCTCCAGCTATGGTCTCTGTCCTCGGGGCCGGGCCCATTCATCTTCACCTGGACTTACCGCAGGTGCCGCAGCACATGTCCACACAGAACTCTCCCTTCCTTCCCAGCCTGTCATTTCCTGACCCATTGCAATAAATGGAGTGGCTTCCCTTTGTGCCTCTCAGGACAGAGATCCTAAAGCCATCTTGACTCCACCCTTCCTTGTAAATCAATCCCATGGTGCCACCTGCCCATGAACTGAGGGTTCCATGGCCATTGTCCTGGCGTCTGCATTTAATCTTTCCATTCTTGACATCCTTACTTAGAACAGACATCAGTTCCTGCAGAGAGCCAGCTAGGAAATATGTTAGGCTGCCATGCTTTCTTTCTTACAACTATTCTACTTTTCCTGTGTCTACTGAAAATGAGACACATGGGCACATGGGCATATCTGTGTTCCAATAAAATGTTACTTTAAAATCAGGCTTTTGGTCCAACTTAGCCTTGTCTTAGTCTTGTTTAGACCATTTCTATCTTTTACTTGGATTATTTTACCTGTCCAGGAGCTGATCTCCCTGCTCTAATTTTAATTTCTTCTGACCAATTATTTTTATCTTGTTGTTGTATTAGTCACTGTTGTAGGCAGGGTTTGCAAGGGAAACAATTTAATACATCACACACAATGTGTAGGATTATTTTATAACAGTCTCCCAAAGAGTCAAATACAGAAGAGTGCAGGAAATCTGTCCATACACTAGAGACACAAAGAGTCCAAATGAGGGTCTGGATCCCACAGCAATGTCCTGCATGAGTCCTATAGCCCATCGCAATGCATTACACAAGTCTGTTTCAAGGATCTGTGCTGGGAAGGCCCAAAAGTCAATGTGGAAGCTAGAAAGTCTGTGCTAGCGGTATGAAGGATCTGTGCCAGCAGACTAAGGGATCTGTACTGGAGTCAGGAAGTGACACTCAAAGTAAGGACCAGAGCTCCCCCGAAAAGGACCATAGCCATCCTCAGCAACAGCAAGGTCCCAAGCTCCTCTAATAATGAGAATAGCTAAGTTCATACCAGGAAAGCCAGTAAGACCAGCTTTCCCAGGAGAACCAACAGCACCACTTCTCTCTCTCCAGTTCTCCTTTTTATATTGTTGACAAACTCCTCAGGTGGTCCCTCCACACCTAGCACCATGCTGATTCAATTGTATTGTAAGCTGGGCCTTACAAGTTGACCCCAGTTATCAATCCACCACAGTCATTTTTCCCATTGCAGGAACAAGTACTGGACACCCATAATTAAAAAAAAAGATTCATTTGACTCATGGCTTCAAAGGATTCAACCCATGGTCAGCTAACTCTAAGGCAGGAACATCATGATAGAAGGGTGTGGGGTGGCAAAACTGCTTAGCTCATGGAATCTGGCAAGCAGAGCAGGGGAACAGTGCTCTGAGAGAGATACCTTCCAGGGGTCACCTCCAGAGACCCATCTCTCTCTGGGCCCCACCTTCTAACGCACACTTGGCCACAAACATGAGTGGATCCATCTCCTGATGAGTACAGCGTTCTGTGATCCAGGCACTTTTCCTGGAGTCACTTAATCAAGTCAAATTGACAGTGAAGCCTAATCACCACACTGTAAAGTAAATATTGCTGTTGAATGCATGTTCCTAAACACAGGCCCAGTTAGACACAACGAGCACTGAGACACTGGAAACTTACTTTCTTTGAGTAGGCTTGAACTATGTTCTCCAGATGGCAGTGCTCTTTCCTGCCCCTGAGTGTCTATACTGCCAGCACAGGAGGCCCTTCCTACAAAGTGCCTCTTCTATGAAACCATCTACACCTTCATTTCCAACACAGAACTCATCCAGTGTTCACCTAAGTAACACACACACCCTGCCCTCTATATCATCTCATACTGAGTCTCTCACCATGAAGATCCTTAGGCCTCTGTCTCTCTCTCTCAACCAAAACCTCTCTGGAAGGTAGAAAGTGACTTTCTCCAAAACCAATTTTATTTCCCCAACATGTAATTGTATTTTACCTGCTCACTCAGAGGAAATACCAAACTTAAATGGCTCTAATTTCAAGTGTAAAATATGCACATTTCCAATTTATAAATGCAAAAATGCTACATTACAGAACTAAAGTGAATCTACTCTGTCCACCACCAATAAATGCATTTCAGATTGGTCACATTAGTCTTGCCCACTAATCTGTAGCTTGCTTACTGGGTCTGTGACTAATTCTTCATTTTTTTAATTAAAAAAGTCAAGTCACAAAAAAATGGAAAGGTTGCTAAAAGACTTAGAAAGATGAAGCAATTATTTTTAAAATATAAAAAGTCTTAATAAATGGAAAGTACCAGGAGAATAGAGAGTGTTTCATATAAAAATAAGTTGATTGGCTGTCCATAGACATACTTTTAAGAAATGCTTCAGACACAGGGTGCAGACAGTTTAGTCAATATGATACCAATACAACAAGCAGCAAGAAGGGAAAGCACACACTAAAAAATGGAGAAATATTTTGGGGATTTGTGTGGAGTTTGCACTGTTCAAGGTAGGTGTACTAACCACATGGCTATTTAACTGTCAGTAATGAAAATCAAATACAATTTAAAATCCAATCTTTCAGTTTCACTAGCCACGTTTCATGTACTCACCAGCTATGTGTGGCTAATAGCCACCACATTGGACAAAGCAGACAGAAAAATTTCCATCACCCTCAAGCTGCAATGATAGTGCTGACTTAAGTGCCTTGTAGCCTAACATTAATTCAAAAAAGGGAAAGGGATTTGTTTGAGAAGGTGAAGGCCAAATACAGCAAGCATGCTGAGGATAAACTGAGCTTACAAGCCACACAGAGCTGAGACCACAGAAATCTGCCCAGCATCTGAGTGGGAGAAGCTCTCAGTCCTGAGCAGGTTCCCCCAGGCTCTTGATGGCACCATCAGCTGTGACAGCATCATATGGTAGTCAGGACTATTTGATTTTTTCAGTGTAGACTTCAGCTGCATATTTTCAGAGGATATCCTCTATCATAGTCATTATCAAACTGTGAGTCACGATCAGTGAGTTATGAATTCTTTTGGACACAAGCCAACTTTTTAACTGAAATAGGATTGAACAGACTAGCAAATGTAGACTGGACTGTGAGTTGTAATGGCAAAAACTGTTCCAGAAACTCCTGTTTGGTGATGAGGTCTTCTTACGGGCCATACAACTTCGGAAGATACTGCTTTTCAAGATCATAGATCATCAAAGAAGATAAAAGGATGCTGGGTTTTCTAAATGTGTGAAAATAGACTTTACTTCTCTGTGTTGAGTTGAATCTGGAGAGTACAAGCTTGAATACCCCTTCGTCCCTTGGGCTGAAAAAAGTCAGATTTAGAAGCTGCCTTTCAGAATCTAACCTATTTGTTCTTTGCTCTCACTTCTAGCAGTGCCCTGTGGATTGTTACCAGTCTCTGGATGGTCTGTCTCCCAGAAGAAGCTCTTTCTATCTTTGTTTTTATTTTTGCTGTGACAGGAGAAAGTTTTCCCATGGGAGATGTCCAACCTGCTGGCCAGAGTGACTGTCCTCACACAGGAGGGTAGGACCATGTAACAGGTAGGACCAGAAAGTCGGGCATATTCCCTAGCACACAGCCTGGCACTCCTCTTCCTGTCTGGCAGAAACAAAAGCTCTACTCAATTTTGAAAGAAGAAAGTCATGCCTGAGTTTTTCACATATTAATATGATTTATTTAAGAAGCCTGGTCCTGGTGCCTGGGAATAACTTATAATTCTCTGTTTATCTCTTGGCACCCTGACAAGGAGCATTCAGATTTCACCCTACAGCCCTGAAGTAATCTCCCTGGGGAGCCAGGAGCTCCCTGTTCTCACTATGCTAGGCATTATATAGGAAGGTAGAGACCTTGATTGCTTACTCTGGCCAATCGAATGAAAAACTAAAAGAGAAAACTCACACTTAATAAAAATTCCTATGGATGGCCACTCAAATTTGCTGAGACCCTGAAAACTTGATTAGCCACTTGAAAAATACCATTGACTATTTACAATTGTCATTAAAATTTCAGTTTCAAAATTCTTTCCTCGGGTTGAACATTGGATCAGTTGTGACTGAAATAAATATGCATGCTTCTTCTAAATCATCAGCATTTCTAAAGGCAAGAACATTTTGCTTTAATGGGGGTGGCAATTAACTGAGATTTTGGAAGTAATTTTCTCAGGGTACTTGGATGGATGAGATATTACCTAATTCTTTGCTCATGATCTTTTTGTACATACATTTTAAAAAAAAATTATGTGGTGACTAACAGTTTCACTTCAGAATGTCCCTCTGTGGTTTTGTTTGTCCTTTAGTTTCTCTCTGCTGTAACTATGCATGGGCTCAGCTGCGGACCATACACCCTTATGCCAGACACTTCAATCCTCAGGCCTCTTCACTAAAGATTAGTCTCCCTGGCTCAGGATGCCCAGGACACCTCCATCGGAATCTCCGGGCACCTCGAATCCCACATGTCCACACCTGAGTCCGTCTTCCTTTCTGCACTTCAACATCCTCTCACTGAAATCCCCCTCCGGGGAGCAGCTTACACATTTACCACTTAAGCCAGCAGCCTGAAGTGGCCTGCATGATGCCTCTGTCATCAGCGCGCAGATAGAGTGTTATCCTTTCCTCCTCAGAAATGCTTCTTCAGCTCAGACCCCACCAGCCTGAGGGCTCACTATTTATCCCCGGATTATAGTTATGGCTCCATCACTGGCCTCCTCCATTCCAGCGCCTCATCCCTGCTTCCTCTGTGCAATCTTTCTAACAAACAAACAAACACACCCCATGCTCCTCTGTGCGACAATCCCTGGAACAGACCCTCCTGCCTCTTTGTTGTCCGCAGGGTCAAGGAAAATTCCCCAGGGAGGCAAATAGCACCCCCACAGTGGACCTCTGGCTGCTGCTCTGCCTATGACCTCCTGGAGTGGCTGCTCAGCCAGGCTTCCCTGCTCAGCCCTGCCAGGCTTCCCTGCTCACCCTTCAGAGGAAAGCTGTTTCCACTCTTGTGCCCTTGCTCGCTAGGAAAACACCTTTTCATCCTCCAGACTAAAGACTAGACTCAAGTGCAGCTCTGTGGGAACTGTGCAACCTCTCCACGAAGTCTGTTAGTTTATAGCTTCCTTCCCCCGTTTCTCTATTACAGCCCTTCCCATGTGGTGCCATAACTGTTCAGGAGTATGTGTGTGGGTACACTCTGGCTCTTCTTCAGATGCTTCTGGGTCATCTCTAATCTGGTTGTAGAGTTGCTCTTTTTGTTTCTTTGTGGCTGAACAGGGCCAGTGACTGGTTTGGAACAATGAATTAGATTGGAGGAGATGAGTGTCCTCCCTAGCATGCAACACTTAATGATCTGTGTGAGACTCTTGAGGTACCTTCTTCCTTCTAGCATCGTGACTGGCCATGCTAATTTTGAACACTTGCTAATTTTGGCCAATAAGTAATTGGTGTTATTTGTTACTGCAGCTAATTTAGCTAATCCTGCCTGATACATATGTGTCATTCCCATGAAACTGTGAGCTCTGCAGCAGAGATCCTCTAGGGCCTATGTGGCCTTGGAAGTGCATGATGGGGGTTCAAAGAAGTCTTGGTTGAATGAATGCAGACATAAATAGAATCATTATTATCATAAAGAGGAAACTATTAATAAAAACATAGTATGTCCATGCCTGTTAGAAATAATGGCCACCTGAGAAATGTACTTAAATAATTCAAAACTGATCTTTTTGTGAATAGTTTGATTTGGTTCAATCTAGTTTTGTGTTCTGGTTGTGGACCTTGCATTACCAGGAGAGGAATGTTTGTTAGTAAAGTGGCACTAAACAGCATTTTTCGTTTGTAAATATCTTCATGATTGAACCATTGGTCCAATGGAGCATCAGCACATTTTAGAAAATAACACTCAGTACTGTGAGTGTCCCCCTCCACTCAGCAGCCCCAGGATAGGACAGAAGGCTGTGGGTACCCAGTATGCTGACTTCGGATGTCTGCCTAGGAAAGCCCAAGCCTCTCCTAGCCCCAAGATGGCTGGGAAGGGAGAAAGGGAGGAAGAAGAGGGCGGCCTCAGGCATCTCCTGTCCTGTGTCTGCAGGCCACTTTCTCCATGGAATTTTCCTTACTGCATGATTATGGAGTCCTCATCTCGGTCTAGTAAGTTTATATTTGTAAACCCATGGAAAAATTATGGGAATTTCAATAAATTAATTCCAATCTACGGCTTACAGAGCAACCCATGGTGAGAATGAAGACACTAAGGCATATTTGAAGTTGTAAGGAGCCAAGGGGGTCCTAAGTCCAGTTACAATGATGACTACCTGAAACAAAGGTCTCAACTCAGGGCTGAACCCAGGTTTGATTAATTCATGAAGAAGGGAGTGGCTTGAGGATGAGTAACTGTGAGAATGGTGGGAAGTATGAGTGTCCTGAGCTGGGCTACGTAGGTGGTCTGAAATCACCTCTGCAGTATGCAGAGAGAAGAATATGCAGAAAGAGTAATCTGCATAACACAGTTGAGGTAGTATCTAATGTTTTGGGGTGGTGCTTCAGCTTTGATGTGTAATTTTTTATGCCCTAGGAAGTCCTAGCCTCTTCTCTCAAGGGTGGATCCCAGCTGACAGCCTGGAGTCTGACTCTCCATCCTGCCTGGATCACACATGCATTTTGGGAGCTATAGGGTGAGGTAACACTGACTTATATCCTTGCTTCAAAGACTACACAGAAGCACCTTGGCCAGACCAATTTGCATTGCTTAAAGCCAATTGAAGGAATAAGGAAAAGTCCTGGCCAGCTCTGTACATATCAATACGTGGAAATAGGGCCAGATTTAGCCAAAATGGAGATAATTGTTCTTCTTTCAAGAAGAGTCCTCTAGGTGGTCCTCCACACCTGATGAGGCCATGAGCCATCAGGAAGGGAAGATAGCATTGGCACCAACATGATTTCAGTTCAATTCCGCTGAACTCACTAAGAGTTTCCATGAGGTTTCTCATCCCAGCCTTGTTGAGTAACCCAGGAATGCACTCCTACACCCATGTTGTTAATCATGCGGCTTCTCTCCATGCTGCTTGGCTTTAGACACTCAGAAGAGCATTAGGGAGTCAGATGTAGGAACCCTATTTCTGTGTCCTTCTCCTCACTTATCACTCCAAGGAGTGTGAGAACAACTATCAGCCCCAACGCTTTCCTAACTCTTGGAGGCTTAGGAGCATCATAAATACCCTCTCCCCAGATGCTTCCTACTCAGATCTTGAAATCACTGAGCTCTAAGGGAATTAGGCTTTCCACAAGATTTATTCAGGGTTTGTTTTGCGTACACTAACAAAGTGAGACCTGTATGAAACTACAGCTACGCCCTTTTCCACTGGAAATCAGTCTTCTGAAATTTGAGCATCTTGGAGTCAGCTTTGTTTTAGGTGAAGGTTTGGCTAGATGCTTGTGTGTCTTACAATGTTCCTATCACAGATATCCTAGTTAATAAAACCAAGTCACATGATGCCAGTTGGCAGACAATTCACTGATGTCACTAGGAGTTTGGCACGAATGAGGATCGAGCAAGGATTTAGGATTAACTTCCTTGGTCCCAAAAGGTGCACTAAGTTCTCAGGACTCATGTTTGAAGGATTTGCATCCAAATTTTCATCTACCATCTAGGTATCTCACCAAAAACAATTTGATTTACTTTAGGTATCCCCTTACTCCACTTCTAAACCCACATAAAAGCAGTCAGAGCCCCACTGAAAGAAATCGGAGACATATTTTTCTTGGATAAAAGTTTTTCTTTTCAGTGGAGATAATTAGCAATAATACTGACTTTCAGTATAGGTTCCATATCCTTATCTTGATCAGAAAACATTTTGGAGAGGCTGGGGGTGGGGTCAGCTCATTGCCTGCAGAGATCGCAAGGGGACTGAGCAGGACATTGGCAAAAGGCCACTGTTACTGAAAGTGGCTGGGAAGGGTGGAGGGGGGGCTGTGCGGCTCCTGCCTCCTCAGGGAGCTATTTTTTGCTTTACGTGTAAAGAATTGCATTGTGCAGCCATGTTGGTCCCTATCTTGTTTACTTACGAGAAACTGAACATTTATTTTGCACTGGGTTATTTTTTTTCTTCCTTTGCCAGTCAGTGGGTCCTGGGCAATCAATAAACAAAGACCCTGCTTTGTTTTCATTTTATGGCTGGGGATGTGGACTGGGTAATCTTTCGAAGGCCCGGATCCTGTTCATGGGATGGAGATTCGCTGCCTTGCTCATAGGATCCTGAGTCACATCCTCTGTATGCTGGAGACCTGGAGCTCCAGAGGACAGAGGAAGGACTTACAGGGTCTCAGGACTCCTGGGTTGCCTGGCAGATATCAGATGGCAAGTGCAGGAGAGGGGAAAACTTGCATCTCTGGCCACTACAGAAATCAGCAGAAACCCTGAAGCATGTGACCTGGTGGCTTCAATCCTAGCCCAGCCAACAGCCAGCAAGTTGTTGGTTACTGAATCAACCAAAACACTTCTAAAAACTACAGCCTTGGCATTTGACTCTGGTGTTCCATAGAGGGGCTCCATGCTGGTGGGCAAAAACAAAAGTTCCTTTGTTTTATTTTCTTCCTAAATTTACCTGATATGATCTTGGACTGATCTCTTGTTTTGAAACAACATGAAGAATAAGGAGTAAAATGTAACCATCAGAAAGAATTTCCTTAACCATGTGGACCTGGCTACTGTTCCCCCCTTTAAAGTTCCCAACTGGCATTTCTAGTGGTTCACTGTCCACAAACCCAGGTTTGAGCAGTGAGGCAGAAGTCAGGGCAAATAAGGGTTTTCATATCAGACAAATCTGGATTTGGTAACTAGTGTGCCCCTTTTACTAGTAGGTTGACTGTAGATAAGTTGAAGAACCTCTCTAGACCTGCTTTCCTCATTTGTAAAACAGGAATGATGAAGCTTGTTTTAGAGATAATATCTCTAAAGAGCATGACATTGTTTCCCTCACCAAACCTAGACGCTGTGGTGACTGAGTCCCTCAAGACCAAAGAAGTGTCTGTGTCACTTATTGGGACTCAGAAAATTATACCAAAGTGTGGCATTTCGGTCCCTGAACACGGAATTAAAGGAAATTGTAAGGTCTGAGCCACTGCCTCAGGCCCAGGGTCCTTGTGACCTTCCCTGTTCCTCTCCTGGAGGACAGAGGCACTTTGTTCTGAAGGTCCCTTATCCTCAGTAAAGACCAGATCCAGGCCTGGAGCTCACTGCAGTGTCCCTGCAAGTCCGTATCCGGAGGCTGATGGGTCTGCGATGGAATGCTGAAGAATCTACGACAAAGGCCGGAGAGCCTATATCAGAAGGCTGAAGAGTCCCAAGCGGAAGCCAAACAGTCTGCCCCAGAAGCCAGGAGACGACCAAGCTGAAGGCGAAGACTGGAGTTCCTCGGAAGAACCAGCAGCCAGTCCTTTCTCAATTCCCTTTTTTTAACGCAGCCTACCATCCCTGGGAGTTTGCGGGTGGTCCTTTACACCCACACCATCTGTATGCCTTCCTCTTGCACAGGCTCAGGATGAATACAAAGTAAGCACCCTGGCTCCCTGCTGAGTCACTTAGCCAAACCTCTAGACTCCCCAAGTTGACACAATGTCCATAACACTCCCCAAACTCCTTAAACTGCGTCCCATGTGTTCTAGGGACACAGGTTTATGCAGAGCCTGTTACACAAGACTAAACCCTGAGGCTACAGGTTCTCTACCAACTCTGGCGGTGTCTGACCCGTTCCATTGTTCCCTTCCATGATGAGTGACAACACTATTTAAATGGGTGCTTGTATTGCTGACTATGGCACTGAAGTCACATCCTGAGACATAAACAACATGGCCCAACAGGACTGCGTTTAGCTGAAGAAGAATCCCTGCTGGCCGATGGAGTTGTCTGGATTTTCCCATCAGCAGATTTGTGACAAGGACCCATGTGAAGGCAAAGTAAAACATTTTTAGAGAATGCGCTGCATTATGTTGGGGTCGTGGTTTGTGTCCACCCTCAGCTGTCCTTTGAGATCAGTGATGCTCTGATCACAATGGCTGTTTGTATTCTGCTCAGTCTTCTGCCTCTACTTTTCTCTGGTCCTGTAAAGGCCGTGCTCTCTGAGATTTAAGCTGTGCTTCTTGTTTATTTGCTCTTTTGTACAACCTGATTTCAGCCCTCACCTCCTGTCGAAATCACCGTCTATTCAGTCCAGTGCCTCACATTAATTGCAGGCTGTGTCGGGCTGTGTAGTTGCTATCTTCACCCTGGAAGCTCCACACGGCACCCTCCCTCAGGAGGAAGTGGAAGTGGCTGTCATCCCAGCCTGTTTGGCTCTGAGACGTCCCCTCCCATGCCTTGAGGAATTGCTTCCTAATGCCTCCTTGTCTGCTAGGGCAGCAGCTTCCCCTTCAGGTGAGCTCAACGTCTCAGCATCATCACAGAAACCACCTCTCATTCCCACAGCCAAAAGGGCTCCAGGTCTTGACTTCTGCCACCTTGCTGCTCTTTTCCCCTCTGAACAGTTGCAGGACTCTCTGGTCACCCCAAGCCCCTGTATCTCTGCTTCCTTAGGTCCTGCACATCCAGGGTATTAATTTCCATTAGTTTCTTCACTGCTTCCAGGATACATTCAAATGCAACTTGGCCATTCCTGATGACCCAGTGGCCTCAGTGTCCCTGCTTCTGGGGGTTCCACAGGGACCCTGCCTTCCACCACATGGGGATAACTCTGCTTCTCATGTGCCCAGGCACCTCTGCTCCCAGTGCCCTGTATGTACTGCAAGAAATGCCCTTCTCCCCAGAGTCTTCTGTACACTTGATAGAGTGGTACAGGAAGTGCAAATGGATTTATTCTTATAACTAAAATTTATCTAAAAGAAGAGCTACATATAAATTGCAAAAATGTACTAAAAAGGAATGAATTGAAAGGGAATCTTGTATGAAGAAATATTACATTATAACATAAAGTTCCATTCAAGTAAACACAGAAACTGTCAGAATACATAGACAGTAAAATATAACAGATACCCAAATGCCAGGATACGTCTAGCTTTAGTATGGGAAAAAGACAGCATTTTCAGAAAAACATAAAAGGGCAGTTTATCCAATAAATGATCCTAGAGGAGTTTTTAATGCTTTACTTTTCAATATACACTAAAGCAAATTCCAAGAAGATAAAAATGGAAAGAAACTTTAGTTAACTATTTATATAATCTGGGTATGTGGGAGGTCTTTTTAGGCATAACATCAAAGCAGAAACCATAAAATAATCTTGGATATGTAACTACATAAATATATAAGTATGCATCAAAAGCTATTGTAAACAGAATTGAAAAGTAAATGGTAAAACTGAGGAAAAGTATTTGTAAGGTATAAAGGAAACAGAAGGTTAATATCTTCAGTGTGTAAAGAATCATTGGAAGCCTACAAGAATGAAAACAAACACTGCATACAAAGCAGGGAACAGGGTTATAACTAGGCAATCCACGGTGAAGAAATATAAATGGCTATAAATATGAAAATATGTTTGATCTTGCTTGTAATCTAGGAAATACAGATTTAATAAATCACCTCTGGAGTAGGATTTAATTTTCTTTTTATTTAATAAACTCCAGTGCTTCTTGACAATTTTTCAAAAGGACATTCAAACAAAATAAAAAGAATAAAGTATGAAATTTATGTAAATCTAGAGCATTACTATGTAGCTCATAGGCCAAATGCAGGATGAGAGCCAATTTTGTAGAAAATACATGTGGAAATGTAAACATGTGGGACAAAATCTAGATGTGTGGAAAATAAAATGTTAACAGAGCTTGTGTCTGGGTACTGGAAATATGGTAAGTTTTTAATTTCTTTCACTCATCTACTTTCTAATTTTTGAGTCATGATCTTGTATTGCCTTTGAAGTTTTGTTTTTTTATCAGCAAAACATGTGTACAGAAAACTGTAACTTGCAGTGCCAGCTGGATATGGGTTTGTGAAGCAAGCATACCCCCAGAATTAGTTTCCTAATTTTAGAAGCTTTGCAGTTTGGAGAAATCAAGAACCTTGAAAACCACCAAGTGCTGATTCTGTTTTGTTTTTCCTTTTCTGCCTCCATTTATCTCTTCCTTCTCGTTTGTAAGGGTTTAAAGCATGGTAAAGGTATATGGATTTCTGCAAATTTCACAGTTGACATTTATTCCCCCACATTTCTAGAGACCAAAAGCGTGAAATCCAGACTCACCAAGGCGCAGTCCCTCTGCAGGCTTGAGGGGACTCCTTCCTTGCCCCTTGGTGGCTTATGGGAACAGTCCCTGCCCACATCTTTCCATGAGGTTTCCACGTGGACTCCTCCACTCAGTGTTGCCCTGTAATGTCTGTGGTTTGACATAGGGCCACCATACAAGGAGTTCAACATCTTATCCCAGTTACATCAGCATAGACCTCTAATCAAACAAGGCTACAATCTCTGCTTCTGTATTGACATATTTGTGGGATCCCAGTTCAGTCTGCTGTACAGATAGAACTACCAACTGGGTAAAGAAAGTATCTTTTGCCTCCCGTCAATCTCTAGTCCTCCCTCATCTCCCTCACAACACAGTGGTTGTTTTATCTTTCCTTAAAACTTAGATAAATAGAATCATATGCTGTGTTTTCATTCTGTTGGGCATATTTTACTCAGTGTCACACCTTCACATTTTGCTCAAGGTACACACCTGTAATCCCAGCACTCTGAGAGGCTGAAGCATGAGGACCTCAAGTTCAAGTCCAGCTCTGGCAGACCTTGTCTCAAAATAAAAAAGAGCTATGAATGTAGATCAATGCAGGGGTTCTGGGTTCAATCCCAAATATTGCCCCCCACAAAAATTTGCTCATGCTGTTGCCTATGACAGGGGTTCATCTACAGCATATAAAGATAAAATATAAAACTGACTTCGTGGTGTATATTGAATGCACTGTGCTGTTGATAGACATTTAGATTGTTTCCAAAATGGGATTATTATGAAAATTGCTCTTTTGGCAGTTGTTGCACATGTTATTTGGTGCACATATGCAAGCATTTTTGTAAGATGTGTGTCTGGGAGTAAATTTGCTTGGAGGTAGAATCATAGGGTGTGGGTGTATTCAGATGTAAGCATTATTTCCAAATAGTTTTCTAGTGTGCTGTGTAAATCTGCACTCCTGCTATGATGTGTGTGGAGACCTAGGTGTTTCCTCACCTCTGCATTGGTATGATCAGCCCTTTATGTTTTTTATCCAAGCTGGTGGGTATGTAGCAGTATCTTGGTTTCTTTTGCATCTTCTTGAAGACTAATGACACTGAATGCTTGTGCTCAAAACTTTGTTGTCCTGTCTTGGAAGTTTCAGTAGATCATGGTACCTGGACTGTGAAATCTGTTCTCTTTCTGTTATGGTTTGTACCTAGATGTCCCCAAAGCCTTGTGCAGTCATGGCGGGCAGGCCTTTCTGGAGGCAGCTAAATCTAGTTTGTGACTGATTCATAGTGCAATGCTGGGATTAATGTTGCTGAGATTAAGGATGGGTGATTGTTGGATCTCTCCACTGATTGGACTGGTGCTGCCCTAATCTCAGCAGTCTGGATAAGATAAAAGGGGCAGAAAAAGGCTTGTTTCACCCCCTTTGCTCTTGTTGTTTTTGTTGTTTTCTGCCACCATGAACTATAGCCCCTCTGCAGTGTGCCATGCTGCCTCAGAGCCAGCCAATTATGGGATGAAACCTCTGCAAACTGCAAGCTGAATTAACCTTCCCACCTTTAACTTTGGGTGTTGAGTATTTTGTCTCAGCAACAAGAGAAAAGTTCTTAAGACAAGTGCCCTGTCCTCTTCTCAGCCTAGGGTTTGCAAAGTGCTTCATAGACACAAAATATTTGTTCCAGAATATTTACAATGTGCTTGGTCATTTGAGAAATACAAATTAAAACTACACTGAGATTCCATCTCACTCCAGAATGACTATTATCAAGAAAACAACTAATAACAAATACTGGTGGGTCTGTGGGGAAAAAGGAACATTTCTCCTCTATTGATGGGAATGTAGGCTGATACAACCACTGTGGAAATCAGTGTGGAGATTCTTCAAAAAACTAAAGCTAGAAGTTTCACTTTACTCAGCTATTCTACTTCTAGGTATCTACCCAGAAGAATTAAAAGCATCATACCACAGGGATACATGTGCACCCATGTTTATAGTGTCACAGGTTGTAATAGCTAAATCTTGGAAGCAACCCAAATGCCCATCAGCCAATGAATGGATAAAAAAGATGTGGGTTGTTTAATATAGTGGAGTATTATTCAGCCATAAGGAAAGATAAAATTGAGATATTTTTAGCTTAATGAATGGACCTTGAAACTATTATCATAAATGAAATAAATTGGACACACATGTGTAAATATCTACGTGTGTAATTACCTTTCTGGTGTGAGAAACTGAAAATCTAAATGAGAACATAAATGTACAATAGATGCTGTAAAATAGGAAGAAACTGTTCAAAAAGAAAAAGGAAATAGGAAGGGGGAGGTGAAAGGAAGGAAAGGAAAGAAAAAATGAGAAAAGAAGGATAAAATGAAAACCAAGCTTTGTGAACAGGAAGGGGAAGGGGGTTTGAAAAGAGGGGATAGGAATGGGAAAAAAACAAAAAAAGCAGAAACAAGATAGGTTATGTACAGATACAAATTCCCTGTAACGAATGTACTCATTACGTACACGTAAATTGTACCAATAAACTTACGTTAAAAATAAATAAAATAAAGCTCTTGGGGAAAGAATGTACTTGGATTCCAGAATCCCTTCTTTAGAGAGGAAAAAGAGTGTATGTTTTTTTCTTTTTCCTTCCCTCTTCACCCTGCCTCTTTTCTGCCAGAACCATTTCCCTGATGCTGTGAAGTTTCTCCATTGTGAGCTCTCCCGTAAGTTCTTCCCCTCCACAGACTCAGCCTCTGTACCTATGAGGCAGATGATTGACAGGGTCCCCTGCAGCTCTAGCACTTGACTCACTCAGTGGTGTTTACCGAATGCCTGCTGAGCACCCAGTGCCAGGGCTCCAGGGCACAGTGTGAGCAGCACAGTGAAGCCTCTGCCGCATGGACCTCCTGAGCCAGTGAGGGGCAGGCAGTGAGCGCAACACATGGGTACATAGAGCTTGGGCCAGTCTGTGCTGGGGAAGGAAAGCCAAGCAGGGAGTGGAAGAGAGGACCATGACGGTGTGGTGGGGGTGAGGCGAGGCTGAGGATGCCCTGAGAGATGGGTTGGCTGAGCTGACTGCAGGAAGGGGACCCAGGAGCAGAGAGACCCAGGGAAGAACAAGCTGTGCAAGCATGGGCAGAGTGTTCTGAGCAGTGGCACAGGCACGGGTCTGGGGGTGATGCACATGTACATTTGCCAGGACGGCAAGGAGGCAGCACCTGGGCCATGGAGCCAGGGAGAACAATGAGATGTGGTCATGGAGGAGCCTTGGGTCTGGCCATGTAGGATGATGGGGCAGCTCTGGTCAGCTCAGAGCCCATCCCCAGCACACATTCTCTGCTAATCTGAGCAGGGAGCAAAGGCACTCTGCTTGTCCCCTCTGATCCCTTGGTACTGCTTCCCACACAGCTCATGGTCCTCACCGCATTGGATGTAGGAGGCAGTTCATTCTCAGTCACCGGTCATGCTGGACATGAGGGGCTCTATGGCTGGGTTTGTAGGACTTGTAGGGACAGGGTAGACCCTGTCGCTCTCCTTCCTCCCCTACCAGCAGACTGATCCTCAAAGGTTTGGAACATATGTAGCGTGTTTGCTAGGACAGTTAACATGAGGTACTCCCCTCCACACCAACACTGAACACCATGGTGGGAAGCAAGCTTTGGGGAAGTGAAAACCCAGTCTTTTCACAGTGGCCATGAATTCTTTGCTTTGTGCAGGACTCTCCCCAAGTTCATCCTGCACAGCTGTCTTTTTTCTTTTATGTAAGGGAAATCATCTGGAAAATCTGCTCTAAGCATTTACCATAGTGGCCAAATTAACCTTTGTGTCTTTAGTTATCTTGGGGCACAGAGGCCCAGGCCCAGGGCCTCCCGTCTCCTGCCAGGGCCACAAATATCACCTGCATCTCAGCACACACTGAGGATATTGATAAGACATCTCTTTCCATGGAATGGGGCGGCCTCTTGTTCTGAAGATTGGTGGAGGCCAACAGAGCCACCCTGTCCTGCAAATCAGAACCATCCTGAAGCGTCTCACGCTCTGGGAATTCTGTGTTCAACAAGAGTGCGTTACTATACCCTTGAGCATCTGCAAAGCTCTAGGAACAATGCTGAGTCTTTCCACATAAATCATCTTCTCTGGTCTTGGCACAAGACAGGTTGGACGCGTGGTGATCCTGCTTTCCAGGTGAAGCCCCGAGTCACACTGCAGGGAGCTGACAGAGCCAGTGTCCTTCCACTCCCTGCCTCCGTTGGAAGGGTCAACCCCGCTCTTCTAGATGTATCAGTCTCCACACTGATGAAGCTGGCTACTTGACCCAGGCCGCCATCTCTTCAACGCCATGAGGTCTCTAGGAAGATGCGGTGGAGTAGTCAGACAACAGTTTTTAGACAAAGGTGAGTGGGCCTGGGCACCATGCCTGGCCACTTCCCCAGCAGAGCAGGGAAGAGTGCACGATCTATGCATCTGCTCAGGACTGCTGGGTCTGCTTCCTCACCTTGCAAACAGCCATCACCCAGGTGTCACTGAGCCGTCCCTCCTCTCCTTTCCTTCACTTCAGCCCACACCTGCCCTCCCCTGAGAGGCGTGGACAGTGCTGTGACATCCTGGCCCTGCAGACCTGCGGTGCCCCTGAGCTTTGGTTTGTAGGCCCCTGGATGGTCACTCAGCCAGGTCCAACATCATCATCCATCCAGGAATGGAGGTGGATTGTATGGTTAGCAGTTTGTGTCAGGATGGTGTTTTTACTCCTGTGACTCTCGGTTGGCTCACTTCATAAACTGTAAAAGGCTCTGAGCAAAAATGACACATCTCTGTGCTTCCTCAGGATTGATGGGGGCACAGGCCCCAGTGACATCTCCACAGTTCTTCAGCAAAACAGTAAAAGCAGGTCCAACACAAAAACTATAAAAATGATACAGAATTTCAAAACAAGATGATAAGATAACAATGGTTGTTGTATTACCAAAAAAGAGAACTACAGGCCAATCTCCCTAATGAACATAGATGCAAAAATCCTCAACAAGATACTAGCAATAAGAATTTAACAAATCATCAAGAAGATTAGACAATATGACCAGGTGGGATTTATCCCAGGAATGCAGGAATGCTTCAACATACACAAATCAATAAATGTAATCCACCATGTCAACAGAGCCAGACACGAAAATTGCATGATCATCTCAATAAATGCAGAAAAAGCTTTAGATAAAGTACAGTACTCATTCATGATAAAAACCCTACAGAAAATTGAAATAAATGGTCTTTATCTCAGTCTGATAAAGGCCATCTATGATAAACCAAGAGCCAACATCATACTAAATGGACAAAAATTGAAAGCTTTCACTCTAAAATCAGGAATAAGACAAGGATGTTCACACTGTGGATTCTTAACTGTAGTGTGCACCTTTTTTCTGGATGCTGGAGGGGTAGGAGAAGGGGAAGTTGCTTCGTCCCACACAGCTCTCGATATTCCTGGGAGAAAACTGCAAGAGAATGAAGAAATAAAGATAAGAGACAAAAATTGAGGTCAGGTGGAGCACTGAACTGAACTCCCACCACAGTATGGGTGTTTATTTACACATTTGACAAAGTTAGTATCATGACACAGGGTTGCCTAGCAACTAATGAATGGAATTGTCTCAGGCAAGGTGTTTCTCAGGACTGAAGCATCGTGATTGCTTTAGGCACTCTTCATTCTCCCAGGGCCTTGCCTTGCCCCAACACATATGACCAACTTCCAGCTTCAGCCACTCCCTACAGGAAGTAACTTTTTTTTTTTTTATTTTAAAGAGTAAAACAAGAATAACATAATAATAGGGGGAACTTAGCATATTACAAACAAAATGGTAGAAACTTATCAATGGTTATCGTTTTACATATTATTATCTACAAAATAGTTTCT
>NW_004955560.1:577752-607420 GCF_000276665.1 Chinchilla lanigera
GTCGGTGCATGGTGGGCCAATTGTGTCACTGTTTCTCTGTGTCATGATAGATCTCAATTGAGTGGCGGCGGCCGGCCTAAGGGCCAGCGCCCAACAGCGCTCGCCGCCGCATGGCTCCCCATACCCTGGGGGCCCACCCTCCGGGAGCCACCAGGCAGGAAGCTAGCCAGCCGGAAGACAGGCGCTCCCCACCCGAGGCTCCCGGTGCACCGGAAGCCCTCCTTCCGGGGAACGATGAGGCCGGGAGTGAGTGGCCGGTCCCAAGACCCCAAAGACCGGCGCTCCCCGCCCGAGGCTCCCCGTGCTCCAGGGGCTCAGGAAGTAACTTTTAAAATATATTAGAAATGTAATATTTCAAAACAAAGTTTTATTTGTGTTGCTTGCTTGGTCTGGTCTAAATGGCTACCTTGAAATAGAAATGAATTCATTTTTATATAGAAAAAAATGAGGTGAAAATGAAGTTTGTCCAAAATGTCCTGTCTTTGGGCAGGGGATATAGCTCAGTGGCACAAGTGCCTGCCTAGCTAAGCACAAGGTCCTGAGTCTGATTCCCGGTACCAAACAAAAAAGTCCTGTCTTCAAATAGATGCAGAATTTAGAAACTCAAAGCAGATACATATTTTAATCCTTTTCATTTACACGGTCTCCTACCCAGAGCGCTGTACTTGTGGGCTGCCTATGTGGGCATGTGTAAATGTCACACAGAGAATCAAGCACATTTCACCTTAATTCAAGTGTGATGTGAAAAACGGCTTTAGTTTTGATTTTTTAAAAACTGTTTATTTCTCTTTCTCCATTGATAGCTTCTGGTTGTAATACTGAATCTCACAAGCACAGCACAGTGAACTTGCAGAATGAGCTTAGTGTTGTCAGAGCAGGCCGAGTTAAACAGCACATAATTTGGCACAATTTGGCAGGCAGGAGTTTAAGAAAAATCCAGCACTGAGAAGCACAAAGGTGTTATTATTTCTAAGTGAGTTTATGTAGTGTGCACAGTTTGAGCTGATCAGAATCTGTCTCCACTCCTCTCTAACCCCCACCACACTCCCGCACTTTCTTAAAGTGTCACATTCATTGTGCAAAGTTTCTCCTGTCCAAATAGAGATGCTATTGCTTCGAATTTCCATCTCTGCTTTTGGCAGAATCAGAGACACCGTCTGCTTTTGCCTCTTTCTTCTCCCCGGTGGCATCACCCAGAGATTAGCAGGATTGGGGAGCCAAGTGTAGCCCTTGATCTCTGTGCAGTTAGGATGAGGGTGGTGAAAGGGGGCTCTATGTAAATACACAGGGGCTCCACTACTTGGCTTTAGCACTAAAATTCACTTTTACACAGAGAGGAGGACCATATAGGTGTAGAACTGCTTGAATTCTTAAGAAAAAGGAAATAAAGATTTACAAGTATCCATACACATGCCATACCATATCCATACACGTTGAATACCTTGGGTGGCCGAATACCCAGACTCACATTTTGCCTGTTGGTCTCCTGTGATTAATAATAACATTTTCCATCGCTGTCAGAGCTGTTCCAGTACAGACAGTAAATTATACCATCACCCTGTGCATAATCTGAACAAGAGCATGTTAGAGGAAATCTCCCTGCTCATATCTGCAGTCTCTGAGACATGAACTACCTCAAAGTCACACAAGGATCTGAGGAAATGGCTTTTTCCTCTCTGCATTGTCCTGTTGCCTCCCAAAGAGCATTTATCTCTACAAAAGGATGGCACTCATCTAATGGCAGGACAGATTAGTGTATTTCCCAACTCTTTGAGAGGAAAGCATGTCCCTTTAGTTCTTCTCCAGGGGTGGGGACATGTGTGTGTCCTGTGCGTCCATATACCCTCTCTCACCTGTCCCTGGTGGCCAGAGGTGACATTTCGAGACACAGATGGGGAGTCGATGACCAGCATAAAACTCTGATATGAGCTCATTGACTACAGGGAGACAACAGATCTACAGTGTTGGACCCAGAACTAGTCTTGAGAGCACAAGTAAACTCAGTGGCCTAGCCAAGGATACCAGCACTCATAGTGTCGTGTGTCTGCACATTTCTTGTCAGGAGTCGATAAAGCACTTTTATCCTGTGGCTGTTTGACAGATCTGAGCCAGTAGAGAGGACTAAGATTCTTTAGGGCTCTGGGGCAAACATACACCACAGGATAGAGGGCAGGTAGTGAAAATCCCAGCACAGGGGTCTGGAACCTTGATTCTAATCTGCTCTCATGTCTACTGGCCGTGTTGAAGAGTAAACATTCTAAGGTCATTTCATCTTAAAAAAGAAGAGGATGGCGTTAGATTATAAGGGGCCCCTGACTGAGCGTGAGCTTGCCTACTGCTACTCTTTTTATTATTTTGCTGTAGTTTTTTTATTTTTCTGAGACAAGGTCTCCCTAGGAAGCCCAGGCTGGCCTTAAACTCATGGTGATCGTCCTACCTCTGCTTCCTGAATGCTAGGATTACAGGCATGAGCCAACATGCCCAGCTTTCCTACGGTTACTTTTTGTAGGTAAAGTGTTCCTAGAACACAGAGACACATGTGTTCACAAGTACTCTGTGAAATTTTCAAGATGTCCCAAGCATTTGGGTATTGAGGCTCCTTGGCTACATGGGTTTATGTCCTGATGAACCCACAGCAAGTTGAAAATACCTTAAATCACAAATGTACTTACCTTGCCTACCCTGCTGAACACCAGGCTGCACACCCTAGAGGGTCAGTTGTTTGCCTGGTGAGCACATGGCTGATGGGGAGCTGGGGCTCAAGGCCGTTACTCAGGATCTCAAGTGTATACATAGTGCTGCACAGGGCCAGGCAAAGATCCATATTCAAAATTCAAAAGTGCTCTTTACTTAATGTGTGTCTCTCTTGCATCACTATAAAGTCAAAATATTGTAAGTCAAACCACTGCAAGCTGGGAGCCATCTGCAGTTGTGACAGAATGAATAACCTACCAAAGCATGGCATGCTTGCTCTCTGACCCTTACTGGAAAGAGCTGTTGGTCTCTGGAATATGTAATCTCTGATGACTATGTAATCTCTGATGTAATCTCTCTATGTAAGTCTCTACCCAGCAAAGAAGGGTCAGAAAAGGCAAGGTGAAGCTAGGGGTATAAATCTAAGTGAAAGCCAGAAGGCAACTTGCAAGCAATCCACAAGTCAATTGTTCTAATGCTGAGAGACGGCAGCACCTCCTGCTGGCGAGGAGGACTTTGTGGGTGTAAGACGGGTTCAGGGCCACAGGAGAGGAAACAGGTATGTGCAAAGGTCAGACCTTGAGACTCATTGTCAGTATGGTGGTCAACACAGACCAGGAGGGAGGCTGCTGGTTGGCCCTTATGCCTCTGAATTCCTAAAGCATGAGCTTGAAGTCAGAAATGCAGGGCATGAAGTGCCATAGCTGCAGCAGAAGCTCCTCAAGAGAGGAGGGAACAAGAGGACAGAAGAGCCCCACTAAGAAGAACTTGACCCTGAGACAGAAGCCAAGGCTCATAAATAGTGCTGCGTGAGCCCTTGAGGCCTCAGACAGGGGGTGAGGATAGTTATTATTGATTGTGCTTGTGTTAAATCACACTAATCCCAATGCCAAAAGCCACTCTGAATGGTGAAGGGAAGTAACCCACAATGGTGACCAGGAGGTCTTGTCACTACCCCAGGAGGGGATGCTCTGGGCTCTCAGTCCAGCTCTGGATCCTGTCTTGGGCTCCCAACTCTGACTGTAGAAGAATGTTGCAGAGCTGTCAGGTCTCAGTTTGGCTTGGGGTTTGCTATGCATTTCTTGGTGGGAGGAGCCCATCCTGTAGCCACAGTATCCCAGATTAATGGGCCAAATAACACCTTCTGGGGAACAAACCAGGCTCAGGACAGCCCTTCTGCTGTTGACTCATGAGTCTTCCTGTTCTTCCTGTCCCACAGCCTTGACCTGTTTGGTTGGCTGTTGGAGGCTCCTGCCCTAGGGGTCCAACTGCCTGTGTCATAAAGTGAACAACACAAAAGTATATGTACGTTTTCTTCCCTGGCACAGAGCACATGCTCTGTAATGGGAAATCTAGGATGGTAAGATGAAAGGAAGTTGATCTGTGCTGTAGTGAATTCTGAAACAAAACAAAACCAGCTTTGAGCCACAACCTCAACTTATTTGCTTGCTTTCTCAAGTTTCTTTGAATTCTGCCCCAAATTCTGGGGGGAAATTGAGATGAGGGCCCCAGAACCCAACCAAGAGAAACCTTGGATTCCCTTTCTGGCACGAGTAAGGTGAGATGTGACCACAGCATTGATGGGTCAGAATCTCCTCCATGATGGATACTGCTGGGAGCAAGATGGGACATGCAGGTGCTGTCTTAGTTATTTTCTTCATTGCTAAGACAAAATACTCAACACCCAAAGTTAAAGGAGGAAGTATTTGTTTCAGATCACAGTTTGTAGAGGCTTCAGTTCATAGTCTGATGGTTCTAAAACAGGGTGGCCTAGCAGAAGAGCATCACAGAGGAGAAACAGTCCATGGCATGGCAGGGCAGGCAGAAGGCAGTAAGCAGCAGCAACAAGTCTGCCTTCCCTGTCTCCCTTAATATTCCATATAGGCCTATTTACTGGTGCCACCCACACCCACAGTGGGGCTTCCATTATCCACACCCTTAATTCCAGCATCTCACCCTAATTCCACATTCACAGTCTAATCTAGCCACCTTTGGAATACCCCACTTAAGACCAAATGAAGATTTGGAAGAACATCTAGATACAAGTCATAAGACCTACTCTATTTTCCCTTTCTTTGAACCTTTATTGCAACAAAATGCACTCTTTTGTCCTCCTGAGTAAGACGGAAGAGATATTTATTTCCCTGATCTCTCTTTGAAGTCTAAAGAAAATCAAAATTTTTCTTGTAAAATTTTGAAATGTGTTAATTTAACTTGGGCCATAGCAACTACACTCTATTATGTATTCAGTGTTTATTTATATTATGGTGGACACTGAGTAATGGGGATTTTTATCCATTTTTTTAAGGATATATAATACCCAAAGAATGATTTAACTTTTGTTAAATTGCCTTTATCCCTGTACCACTGCAGTAATGCTAAAAACAGAGGAAATAAGAGTGAAAAATGAACTGAATTTCATGTAAACCAAACAATAAATTCCTCTAGGCTGAGGGCATGCACCATGGAAGTGACATATGCATGTGTTTACACGTGTATGTCTATATGCATGTTGACATGTGCAGTGGTGTGAGAAGTGGGGAGAGCTGGCACAGGAGTCAGCCTGGAGTGTGAGTGTCAGAGGGGTTCACGAATGTGGGAGTGGGAGTGGAATCCTTGTCTAGCAGAACCCTAGAGGATGGCCTAAGAAAGAGCAGTGTGTATCATTTCTGACTTTTTAGGCAGGAAGTGTGATCTGCTTGCCCTTTGTCCTTGTGAGAGCTGTCAGAAAAACAAAAGCATATAAATAGAAGAAAATGGTCTTGTACGATGCTCCAGCCTGAGTTTAACATCCCACCTCCTCTCACCTCTCCTGGCCAAGAATAGTTGGCACTGGACATCTCTGGTTTCCCAAAGGAACACCTGCCCACTGGACTCCTAATAACCCTACAGTCTGGGGAGAAGTGTTTTATTCTTCTGACAACTTAATTCAACTAAAATTGCACCATGATGTGTAGCTGTTTCCTCCTATAGGCTGCATGCATAATTCTGAGCCTCCTGGCATGTGGAAGTTTTACTTCCCACCTGAGCTAGAGACTTTAATCCAGCTGACACTGTGCAAAGGAACTGAGAATCAAGTTCCTTGTTCACACAAGTACATCGTCAATACATACTGGTTCAATCAGGTATTTTTGATTTTAATTAGAAACTGAGGAGTATGTGAGAGGTATTTTAAGAAAAACAAAGTAAGGTGCAGACAGGGTCATCCTCTATAATTAGCTTTTAGAGGGGGCTGGGGATTTAGCTCAGTGGCAAAAGCGCTTGCCTGGCAAGTGCAAGGTCATGAGTTCAGTTCCCGGTACCGGAGAAAAGCCAAAAAAAAAAAAAAAAAAAAAACAAAAAACAAAAAAAAAATTAGCTTTTAGAGCCTGCAAGTACAGTTTTTAAAAAGATGGTAAACCTAATGTTGGCATGAGGCTGGGAAACGGGTGTGATCCTCCATTGCCAAAGTGAGCTCAAATTGCTATGGGCTTCTGAATAAAAGTACTTGTCAACTATAAATAAAGTGTTGCCTCTTTTAACAGTTTATCCTAAGGATGTAATCAGTGATACAGATAAAGTATATCATGCAAATATTTTCATCACACTATTCTAAAAATGAACAACTGAAATAAAATATCCAACAGAAGTAGGTAGTCAAATAGATTATGGCATAGATATCCTGTAGACACATCATTTTGAAAAAATATTCAGTGACACATAAAAGAATGACTTTGCAATATAATGTTCAGTGGGAAAATGAGCAAGGAATAAAATGAGAATGAAATAAATAACCTTGGCAAATATCAATATATGTATGGGAAAAAGATTAGAAGAATATTCACTTTGTTTATTTCTGCCTGGTAAGATTACAAAATTTTTCTTGTATTTTTCTCTGTTTACCATATTTTCAAAAATACATATGAACAGCTGTTATAATTTTAAAAGTTCATAAGTAAAAAAAATTGTAAATAGTGTTTGCCTGAAGAACTGAGAACTTAAAGGTATAAACAAAAGTAACATTATTTAATTAACCAGTGCCTAGTTTATCAATAAAAGCTGAGGTTCTTTATAAAAATGTGTATGATAATTTAAAAATAATTTTAAAAGCAAGAATAAAGGGTAAGGAAATTTGAACACAGTGTTGAGACTGACAGGTAAAAACAGAACCCAAATCTGCAGGCTACAAAGATGGCTTCATTGCGTGGGTTGAGCTATGAATTGGTTGACAGCTCCTAGAGGTCACACGCAGAAGGCACAGCCTTAGCAAGCTCCGGACTTTGCTCTGCCTCAGGGGAAGCAGAGTCTCTCAGTCCTGCACTTTAGAGACACGAATATGGGATGGAGTTGGCAGGTCCCAAGTGATGAGGTGAGGGGCTGGCTCTGAGGAAACATCCCTGAGGCAGATGCTCCTGAACACTGACTGCCCTTGTAGCACCATCCCTCTGTGAAGGTCACAGGTGGGACTGTAACATGGGACTTAGACAGCAGTTGCCTGTAGCCTACACTGATGAGTTCTTCCTACAACAGAGCCTAAGGTGAGGGCTGGTGCAAGCTCATGGCCCTGAGTGTCAACTTCTTTGGTGACTTGCTTTTAACCTATGGAATTTGATACAGATGACAGGATACCAGTCCAATGGTTATATCCCAGGAAACTGTTCATGTCCCTCTTATTGGAGACCTTCTTCCTTGCTGGTTTTGATAGCATAAGTGGCCATGTTTGGGTGACCACATGGCAAAGAACTAAGGACAGACATCAACCACACACCAGCAAGAAACAGGCCCTTGGTCAGCAGCTCCAGAGAGCCGAGTCCTGCCAACAGCCATGGAAAGAGCTTATGAGTAGCTCCTTCCCAGAGAGAGTTCCCAGGAGCCCCAGCCCTACCAGGCAGGACCACTTTGCAGTCACTCACATGGTGGGAAGTGGGCTTCAGATTCTCATGGGCTGCTATGCTGAAGACCTCTGGCTTCTGGTGTCTTTTGGATGCAAACTGTCCCAGCCCTTGCCATGGGGGCTTCTCTCTATGTAAGCAGAAATACCAAAACCACATCCAGGATTTGGAGGCAGATTTATTTAATGTCGGACGGGCACTGATCAAGATCATTCCCAAAATATTAGGTCTTGAAGGCCCAGGGAGGGAGGTTTTAATGGGGTCTCCTACGGGAGGCACTTGACTGTCTTTGACTGGTTCTATAATATGTATTATAGAGACCAGCAATGCATCACAGTGACCAACCATTTCTAGGAGACAGTAATAACAGGAGCTACAGCAGGAACTATTACCTAGGCAACTAACAGACTGATTTGGGGCATTTTCTGCTGTACTTACCCCCATCTTTTAGTTTTCCTGACAAAGTTTTGCTAGACAGATTATAGGTGATATTTTGAGACAAGGCCTAACTAGAAGCAGTAACATTAGGATTGTTAGTGATTTTAGGATGGGTTATAGCCAAGGTTTTTAAAATTGTTTTATTATTGAGTCTTTTAAGTTGCTTTTAGGAAGAGACATAATTTAGGCCTGTTTGTTTTATAGTATTACTTTGGCAAGGTAGTGACAGAGTTAATTTGATTTAGAAGAGTATTTAATGTGCCTTTGATTCTGATTAAATCTTGGTTGTGTTTGATTGTTTTATTTTGGGGTTCAACCATCCACAGTTTTTAAGGCAAAAATCATGGTTAGCAGGAGGGTGGAGAAGCAAGGAAGGGTGTAAGCAGCCTGAAAAGGCCAAGGGGAATAATGTATAGAGATATGGAGCAATCCTGTGAATAGTGTTCTAAGGCTTTAGCCAGGCATGGTTAGCTTCCAGAGTGACCAGAGCAGGACTTTGAGTGCATTGTTTTTTTAGAGAGAGCTGTCTCGTTCAGGTAAATTTTCAGTAGATTTAAGGCTGAATTAGTTAATATGCATCTGGGTTACATGTGTGTGCAGGAGTGTTTGCAGGTATAGCTGGGAGCAGGACCCTATAAACTTCTGTTATCTTTTTAGTGTGGCTAGGGAATGTTTTAGGTCAGCCTGAGTAGGTGCAGATGAGCACTAATAGATATTTTTAACCATTGTAAAGTTTTATTTCTGTGTAATTTATTTATACTTTTTTTTTAAATGGGGAGAGTTCATTATATTACCTGAGGTTAGGGCCAGTGGCAGACATGCTGAAGCCTAAGCTGACTACAGGAGTATGGGTGTGGGTATGGCTGCAAACCTTGAGCTTGAAGAACACACAATGGGGGCAGATTTGGCTTTGATTAAAAGTTTTTCTGGCTGGGGTTGATGTTTTAGTTCATCGGATCTCCAGAAGGGGCTTAGGCCTCTGGACTGGATTATTTTGAGTACAAATTTGGCATTGTTGGTGGCAGGTTTCTAAACAGCAGCAGGAAGAAGTTTGCTATGCAGATTATTCCTGCAGGAGAGCTTTGTCCAAAATAGCTTAGTTTAAGGTGCCCATCTCATATTTAGCTCATTGGATTTTATTTTTAACAGAGATATTTTTATTTGTAAATGGGATATATTTAGCATTTGTTATGGGGTTTATTTTTAAGTCTGGTTGGCTTGAGAACAGTCAGTGCCAGGCAGTTACGGTCTGGTGGGCCCAGCTTAGTGGGCAAGCATACAGCAGGATTGAGTGGTCCACCATTATTCAGTAGGTTTAGGACAGCATGTGGCACCTGCACAGGTAGGTCTTGGCCTGAGGTGAGCTTGCCGGTTTTTTTTATTAGAAGGACTGTGGCTGTTAAAGCATAGAGACAAAGGAGGAGGAAGCCCTTAGTGACTGGATTTAAGTATTTGCATGGGAAGGCCACTCGATGCTTTCAGGGGCTGATAGTTTGAGAAAACAGTATTATTTTTGTGAGTCTGAAGATCCACATTTTATAGAAGCCAACAGCTTCAATAAATTTGCAGAGTTTTTTCTTGTAACCTGTTTTTGCCAGGCGTTGCAACAGAGCATTTTAGCAGGCAGCTTGGATGTTATTAATTAGAAGTGCAGTGGTATTTTGTGCTGGGAAATAAGTTTTTGAACCTCTGGAAGATTGAGTCCAGCTTAGTTGACTTTTGAGTCAAGAACTGGGTTTTTTTTGAAGAAGGACTGGCTGACAGGAACCAACTGAAGGCAAAAGGAGGCATTTTTTAGGTCCAGGCAAGTATATCAGCAGGCCACAGGTTGTAGAAGACAGACAATATATATGAAAGAAAATTATGGCAGCATTGGCAGCTTGGAGATTTTGAGCTGGCTTTACAGGCAGGAAAGATATATTTTAGCAGTTTGACAGTTTTTACTATTTGCTTGGGGAACCGTGACAGAAATGGAAGGGAGTGAGAAACAAACTGTTTCTGAGAAAAGGTGCCAGTGGCTTGGCCAAATTTTTTTTAGAGACTCCCTGAAAATAGTGGGAGAGTTTTTAACCCCTTGTGGCAATTGAGTTTAAATGAATTGTGTGTTTTTTTCAGGATTTTCCAGTTGGAGGGGCTTATAGGAGCAGCTTGCAAGTAGAAGGTGTTCTTTAAATTCAGACATGTAATTCAGGTGACATCTGGAGGTAACAGTTCAGAAAGGCTGTATGGGTCAGAAAATGCAGAGTGTAAGGTGACTAACAGTTCATTAGGATCTTGAATTGCTTTAGGTGGCTGAGGCATGGCTGGATGCTTCTTATGTTATAGGACATTGTTTACTAGCAATGGGAGTGGCAGTAAGGCAGCATGGTTGATGGCTAAGCCCATAGGTGAGTTTTTGGCCCATACCTTAGAGAGGCAAGGTTTTAGAATTTTAGGATTGTGGTTATCTGTTTCAGGCTAATGTAGGCATTATCATTTTGCAGAGGAAATTCAAAGTTCAAAGTGTAAAGTTAAACAAGAGGGAGACTGGCTGGCTTGGTGCAAGGGAGATGGTTGCTTTTAACTTGAAGAGGAAGTTTTTTCCCAGAAGTGCTATGAGGATTGGCTTATACAGGAATTTATCTTTGGTGAGATGTCCTTCCAGACTGTAAGTTTGTACCTGGAAGAAGGGGCAACAGGCAAGAGTTCCAGTTGCTCTGGTGATGGTAACTTTATGACAGAGGGAAGTTTTGAAGGCAGAGAGTTTTGTTTCATTGTTTACCAGGAAACTTACAGGTTTATTTCCAACTTTACAATGACTGTGGGCTATTGGGGGCCTAATTTGATAGAGCCCGGGTTCTCCTATCCATCCAGCTGAAAGGGTGAGGAGGGGAGAGGTTCAGGTTGAGATGGGTGTGGATAGTCGAGAATTTTGCATTTCACAGATGAAAGGGGTATTGATTTTTTCAGTGTCCAAAATGTTTGCAGCAAGCACATTGGTTGGCTGCTAAGGCATAGGGTCTACCATTAGTTTTGGGCTGTGAGATGTAAGGAGCCCCCTTAGATCATTTTCCATAATGGGGTAGCTATTTGATACACATTGAAGCATTTAAGCAGTTTTTTAATTTGAAAGGGCATTTAACTTTTAATGTCCATAGCCCTTCTTTTCAGCCAGAAGGTATAGTTGTTTATTAGATCAAGTTTCTCCGTAACAGTGGTTGATGGGCTTTTTGCCCCACTCTGTGATGTTTTTGAGAAGTGCTTGATTGGGTTACTTTGTTTAGGTGGGGAAACATTTGGGAAAGGTTGTGCCAACCCACTTGTTAGGGCTAACAGATTTTTTTCTTAGTTAAAATGTGGAACTTAGAAAGAATTGCTGACAGTCATCTCGGGTGGGCATTAGATGTCATTTGACAAGGATAGGAGGCAGAAGGCTCCGGAGGGAGGACCTCTGTGGCCAGGCATATGCAGTAGCTAGCTGGAACCAGTTCAATTGGCTGGAAGTTGATGATTTGGGAGTGGGGAGTGAAGCTATAGGTGCTGGGAGTAACTGCGGTGGCTGACCGGGTGCCAAGGTGAAATTTTCAGGAAGAATGGGGCTTGTTTTGTTAGTGATTTGGTTTCATTTTCAATTCCATAATGACAGAAAATCCCTTTTTCCTGCAGTCAGGGCCTGTGGGTTTTGACTAATTAGTTTTGATTTTTGGCTTCATATGTGTGTGTTGTGTACCCTTGAACAACGATGCAACAGACAAAGGGTGGGTTCCCCTCAGAAAGAGAGACCATTTAGATGCCTGCCTGGCCACACCCCTTGTGGGGACTTAGGCACTACTTAGCTAAGGAGCGTGCAAGGGCTCCCTTTTGTCATGTCAATCACCATAGAATCTCAGGTGAGGACCCAATCAGCCATTGCTGCCAGTGCTTTCCAGTTTTGGTGCATAGAAGAAGTAGCCTATTGGTTATGCTGTTCATTTTACTGACTTACATATTTATTTAGCAGGCATTTAGAAGTTAAACATTTTAACCCCCTTTCCTTGAGGGTGCTCCTGACTAATAATAATTGAATAGACTTCCCTTCTGCTGGAGCTGAGCCAGACTGACAGACTAACTGGGGTGCCTTCAAGGGTCTTTCCAGAATCAGGCAGGAAGGCAGGCAGACAGACAAACTGTGTTCTTTTCCCTTTGGGGTCTGATGTGAGCCACTCAAGAGGGAACCAGGAATCCTCCTGCACATCTCTGAAGGGACTTGAAAAATATTGAGGGCATGCCTTCCCATCAGGACCTGGAGAGGTCCTTGCTCTGTCCTTGAGGGCCATGACTAGTGACCAAAGAGGTCAGCATGGTTGGTCTTCCCAGCTGATGCACCAGGTGCAACAGCAAGCAGAAACACTGAAACACCACCCAGGATTTGGAGGCAGATTTATTTCATGTAGGGTGGAAACTGATCTGATCAGGATCATTCCCAAAATATTAGGTCTTGAAGGCCCAGGGAGAGAAGTTTTGGTGGGGTCTTCAAAGGGAGATATAGAGGTAGAGTACCTGGCTGTCTTTGTTTGGTTTCTATAAGATGCATCATAGTGACCAGCTATGCATCGCTGTGACCAACCATTTCTAGGAGACAATAGTACCAGGAACTATAGCAGGAGCTATTACCTGGGCAACTAATAGATTGGCTAGGGGCATTTTCTGCTGTACCTAGAGCATGTGAATTCCCAAAGGGCAATGAGCAAGGCAGCACTTTCTGTTCTTGATCTCAGATGCATCTCAGCATATATTGCTTTGTCATTGAGAGATAATGATGTGCTGAGAGGAACATGGAACTGAGGCAGCACAAGATGTCCTGGTCCTGTGACTGGCTCCTGTCCCCTTTCCTCATTCAGGCAAAATGGGCAATGGAAGAGGTTTAGATCAGCCAAGGTTTCTGGATTCCCTGAACTGAGGCATGAACATCTCATTCATTCATCCTACACATACTTCCTGCACATCTGCTCAGCACCTACCACCGTGCTGAATGCCAGGGTGCAGTGGTGTGATGGGTGGATTGTGTCCTCCAGATAATCTACATGGTGGCATCCTGAGCCTCAGAATGTGATGTGGAGATGAGGTCCCAAAAGGGGAACCATGCTAGAGGGAGACCATTAGGGCATATGAGTGCTCTCCTTGTAAGGGAAATGTAGACAAAGAGATACAGGGACAGGAGACATGGCAACACAGGGAGGAGAGCCTGTGATTGTGGGGATGATCATCTTCAAGCTCAGGAGAGAGGCCTGGAGTAGATTCTCCCTCTGAAACCTCAGGAGGGGTTGGTCCTGTGGACACCCTGACTTCAGGCGCCTTACCTCCAGAACGCTGAGACAATGGATTTCCATTCTCCAAGTGTCCCAGTGTGTGGTGCTTTGTTAGGACAGTACATTAACACCAGGGATGATCAGATGGATCCATTTCCAGCAGTCAAAATGCTATAGACCAGGATAGTAGTCAGAGAACCAGATAGTTGCAACCTAAAAGAAAGACTCTAGAGAAAAGGAACTGCTCTGTGAACACACACAGTAAAGACCCGGTGGAGCCCCCACACTCAAGTCTAAAGGACAGCAGGAGTGATATGCACTCAGCCCACACATCTTCTCAGGATTCTAGACCAAACCTTGCTCAGAAAGATCCCAGCAGGGAAAAGTTTAACCCTAGATCCAGTGAGCAGCTACGTATTTTGAAGAAAGGGATAGAAATCCCATTTGTTGAGCCATTTCAGATGGAACGAGAGAAAGCACTCAGAAGTCTAGTCCAGGAAGAACTATCCTTACAGGCAGCTGTCCAGCTGATTTCACCCAGATCCTTTTCTTTTCTTTCTCCTGGAAATCCCTGGTTGCTTCCTTCACAGTGAAAGGGGCTGTTATGCCTCCCTTCTACATGCCTGACCTTTATAAAACTGGTCATGCAGACCTAAGAAGTTATGGCCTTAAAATAAAATGTGGTGACATTTAAAGCAAAATCTGCTCAAGCACTTTCATTTATTCTGAAGGAAGAATAATTGTGTCACAAAGTTGGACCCGAGCTGAGTTTGTTGTTGGCAGCCTGACAGGCTGCTCCCCTCTTCCCATGTAGCATCCCTCACTGGCACAGGGTAGAAAGCACTCTGAGGCATTTTCAGAAGCCATCTTGGTTGTCTGCTTGAACATCACAGTGTCAGTTGATTCAGGTGGCATATGAATCACCTTATCTCCAACCATCTTAAAACTCAACAGCCCCAAACTTGGAAGCTCAGATTTTATATGGACGGATCTTCAAACTCTGAGGAACATGTGAGGCAGTTTTAGCCAGCCAAAAGGCTTACTTTTGTTTGGGTTTCCTGCGTCCTACCTCAGGATGATGGAGTTTAGAGCTGGGATGGCAGCTTTGCCATGGGGGCCTGTGCTAGTGAGAGCCGATGGTGACTCTGGGTTGTCTAGACAGAGGTGTTGTCTGGACCACCTCTGAGGTGATGCTGGGCAAGGGCGGCCAAGTGGAAACACAGCAAACACTTCTCTCTGGGCAGTGGGGACCTCAGCCTGAGCTATGCGCCAAGTGGGAAGCCCTGACTCCATGTCTTCTTGCTCACCTCTGCCGGCACTGTCTGCTCTGCCTGACCTGCCTGAGAGCACCCTGTTCCCACAGCAATGCCATCCCTTCCCCTCTAGAGCCCCTCATGGTGGCTGGGAATGGCCTTGCAGTCCTGGGAACACGTTTATATTGAACTTGTTTTTACATGGTCTCACTCATCATCTGAGTGACCTCTCAAGCCTCCTGCTGTATGAATTATGTCTTAAGTCCAGGAAAATCATCTGATATGGGCAGACATTCCTGTTGTGATGAGTTCTGGGCAGCCCTGTCCTCTGCCCCCAGTGTCTGTGTGACCTATGACAATAAGGGCCATGAAAGGACCATGAAAGTGCCATTTCTGGCAGGGGAAACTCGGGTCCTCTCTGGGGTCCACAGGGCACGAGTTGGAGAATGGCGTGCTCTCTATGGCAGCACATATACTAAAATTGGAGAAAGGCATGGGTTGCAAAGAGGCCACAGGTTCCAGTGTACTGTGGTGGGTAAAGGTGGTGCCAGGTTCCTCATGTTGAAGATGAGACCTCTTCAGTGGCAGTGAAGAACAGCATGAAGTCAGATTAAAAGTGTTCCATGAGCAGTAGCAATGACACCTGCTGATGGTCTGTTTTGTACTGTTTTCTCCAAAGCCATCCCTGATGTGTTTGTTCTGTCTCTCCCTATCTGTTTTCTATGTCTACACACACACATACACACATACACACACACACACACACCCATCTACATACTATCTTAAAAAATCAAAATGAATTTAAAAAGAAAACTTATGAGAGATAGACAGACAGATGTCAGAACTTTAAACAGAGACAGAATCATTTTACTGATTTTTCCCCTGCCCTGGATGGCAATATAGCTTAGCACATAACTGATCCCATCTTTAGTTAAAATGTTAATGTTTTTATTATATATTTTGCATTAATTTTAGTTCTTTAAATATTGCATTAAAATGATGAAGACAAAAATGAGCTATCTGGACTACTGAGATTTGGGAAGCCATGTTCTGTTTTGAGAACTCTGTTCACTCCCTTATTCACCCTGTTCAGACCCCATAGGTGTCAGACTCACAGACAGATGACATGGGCACATACAGGTAGATGTATAGACATATGCTGGCATACACACCGGCACACATAGACACACACAGACTGTGGTGGATTGACAACTGATAGTCAATTTGTCACACCCAGCTGAATTGAACCAGTGTGCTGCTGGGTGTGGGAGGCCCACCTGAGGATTGTTGCAAGCAGAATAAGAGGAAAAACTGGAGAAGAAGAAGCGAGGCTGTTGGGAACCAGTACAGGCTGTTGGGTGCCATTAGAAGCTGTAAGGAGCTGTTGGTTCTCTTGGGTGAGCTTGTAATGCTGGCTTTCCTGATGAAGTCTACTGTTATTGTCTGAGGAGCTTGGGACCTTGCTGTCACTGAGAAAGGCTTCAGTTAACTTTGGAGGAGTGCTGGTTCTCACTTTGAGCATCGCTTCATGGCTCCAGAGGGGAAAATGGTGCACTGCGTAATCTCCTGGAGAAGCTTGTTGTGTTGGCTTTCCTGATGAGAACTCTGCTTTCTTCCTCACTGGAGGAGCTCAGGACCTCACTGTTGCTGAGGATGGCTGTGGTACTTTTTGAGGGAGTCCTGGTCCTTCCTTTGAGTATCACTTCCTGGCTCCAGTACAGATCCATCAGCCTGCTAGCACAGATCCTTCACCCCACTTTCTAGCTTCCACCACTGACCTTTGGGCCTTCCCAGCCAGATCCGTAAAACAGGCCTGCATGAGACATTGTTGTGGGCTCTAGGTATTCAGGTGGACTCATGCAGGACACTGTCATAGGATCCAGGCCTTCAGCTAGATTCTTTGGTCTTTAGTTTGAACAGATTTCCTGCACTCTCTTTGTATATGATTCTTTGGGTGACTGTTACAAATAATCTTATAAAATATGTGTCCTGTATTATATTGTTCCCCTTGCAGTAACCCCAAATGGACACATAGGCTCACACAGGCTGACACACAAACACAGGCAGACACACACACAGGTACAGAGGAAGACATGGGCATATAGGCCGACACACAGGCACACAAATGCTGATGCATATAGACACAAACAGACACACACAAGCAAATGTACACAGACATGCACAGACAGATACACAGAGACATGCATAGGTACACACAGAGGCACAGACACACAGAGACATGCACAGGTGTGCACACACACATACTAGCAGTTGACAAGGTGTGTTTTCTTTGCTAAAGACATTGTGCTATCCACCATTCTTGTTATCTCTTTCTTAACTTCCAATGAGTATGGCAGTTCTCTAAGGAAAGTGGCTTTCCCAGGGAATACATGTGACACTCATTCTTGGTTACGAATAGTTTTGCTTTCTTCAGTTTAGTTACCCTTGATCAACCACAGTCCAAAAACATTTCATCCAAAATTCCAGAAATAGACAAGGTGGGGAGGAGAGAAAGAGAGAGAGAACAATCACACAACTTTTATCATAGCATATTGTTATAATTGTTCTATTTTATTACTGTTGTTAATATCTTACTGTGCCTAATTTGTAAGTTGATGGAGACCATTATGAAGCAGCCCTGAACAGGACTTAAATTAATCAATTGGCTTTTTATGTTTACTTGTGAATCTGTCCATAACCTAGTCCATTTGTCTGGAAGTGGACAGTGGACTCACAGTAAGTGGACCTCTGTGAGTCATTAATCCCTATTAAAACTTGTGATGACAGATGAAGCCAGAAAGCCTCAACAGATAAGACAAGATCACAGCCAAGGACACCTGGATCTTACCTCAATTAGATAAAGACTATAGCCTCAGGCATCTCACTCCTGGGTAGATTAACTTAATTCTTATTAAGGATTCACTTAATACCTTACTTGGAGAAGCCCTTGAATAATTCTGTCCTTCTTGAGTACTCCCCTCCCTTCTTCTAACAACCAAATAAATACAAGCCATCCAAAGAAGGTCTTGGTCTTAGCCCTGAGAGAATCTCGAATCTTGAATTGATCCTCCTGGAATCCTGAAATCATTTCATTTGCCTGTTTTTATTTAGCCTTCACCATATACTCATTTGCAAGATTGTGGACCTGATTAGCCCACAATAATTGAGGGATATTATAAATCCAATAATAAGTTAAATTTTGTTATAGATCTGAACATGGTCACTTTCCATGGCTGTAGTCACTTTCCATGTAGTCACTTTCTGTAGTCACTGTTTTTTCCATGACTGTAGTCACTTTTCTCTAGTCACTTTCCATGGCTGAGACAAGTACTTGACACCCACAACCTGAAGGAGGAGAGGATTTGGGGGCGTTCAGTCCACCATCAGGCAGCCTCAAGGCAGGAAGGATGCCTTGGAAGGGCCTAGCAGAGGAAAGCTCTTCACATCCTGGTGGCCAAGAAGCAGAGAGGGTGAAGGAGGAGCTGTGGATGGAGATGCGTCCTTCCAGGTCATAGTCTCAGTGACCAGCTCTACTTATTAGGCCCCTAAGAGCAATTCAGCTATGAATTGCTTAGTGGGTTAAAATTGGGATTACGATTAGGGTTAGGGTTAGGGTTAGAAGCAGGGGTAGGGGTAGAAGTAGGGGTAAGAACAGGAATAGGGATATAGATAAGGTTAGGATCAGGATAGGGTTGGGGTTGAGGTCATGGTTACGGTTAGATCCACTGGTGACTGTTGCCCGTCCCCCCCCCCCCCGCCAGATCCAGTCATCTTCCCAGAACAAGAAGCTTTGGAGCTCATCTAGATTTAAACCATGAGAACAGTCTAGGATCAAACATAGGCTACAAAGGGTTAGGTGCTATTTGCTGTTTCATGGACCCGGTGAGAGTCTTGGCAATGTCCTCTGTAGATAAGGGGAAAACAGTTGTACATTGTTTTCATTGTCTCAATATTAATAAACACTCTTTAAGACTTTGTGTCTCAGTTACTTTGCAGACATCTCCACCTTGAGGCCTTGAGACCTCAAACCTAATAGGTCTTCAGCAAAGGCATCATTTCCAATGCCCAAGGCCCAGCGCAGGCTTCACCATCCACATCTGAATCCCCAAGGCTCCAGTCAGCCTCCCAGTGCCCTCCTGCAATACCCCCTTCCCAGATGCTCTTCCCTCCTCATTGTCCCTGCCCCAACAGGGCAGCCTTTCTGCTTCCTCTGAGCAGGCTGGAGACTTAGTTCCCCTCTCTAGGCCACCCTGGTCCTGCAGCCCTATAGAGATCCCTTCCCATACCTTATCGCAGTTCAGTGAAGTTTATATTTGTAATTCAATGAAAAAGTTCTTGGAATTCCAACAAGTTAATTCCAACCTACCACTTTCAGTGAAACCCATGGTGAGAATAAAGAGACTAAGGCATATTTGTAGTTGGGGGGAGCCAAGGGTGCCCTATGTCCAGCTAGGGTGATGCCTATCTGAAACAAATGCCTTGGCCCAGGGCCAAACTCAGATTTTATTGATTCATGAAGAGACGAATGGCTCAGGGATGACAGACTATGAACATGGCAGGAAGTAGTGAGTGCCGTGAGCTGCTCTAGGTAAGTGGCCTGAAATCACCTCTGTAATATGCAGAGAGAAGGATATGCAGAAAGAGTGATCTGCATAACACAACTGAGATAGGATCTAATGTTTTGGGTTCAGTGATTCAGCTCTGATGTATAATCTTTTATGCCCTGGAAAGTCATAGCCTCTTATCTCAAGCCTTGATCCCAGTGGACAGTGTGGAGTGTGGCTCTTCCTTTCCCCAGAATAGAGATGACTCATTTCTAGGATAGGACTCCCACAATTTACTTCCCCTTAGACAAGGACTGAAAGCTAATTTTGTTTCCCTTGTTCAAATTCCTCTGCTTAGAGCAGAAGAATTTCCCCTCCTGATGGCCCATCTCTTTTGTCACCACCCAGTCATCCTAAGCAACAGTTTAGGTACTGCCTCCCATGTGGAAGACAAAGGGAGGACATTGTTAGGGCACACTTGTCACACAAATTGGTGATGTGACAGCAAATGCCCCTGTCAGAATATTGGAAACCTGACCTTGCCCCACTGCTTGGCTCCCTGTTTTTCTGCCTAGTCCCCTATTCTCCCCTCCAGAGGAACCTGAGAGCCTCTACAATCTACCTTTGGAGGCCCTCTTCAAATCTATAAGGGAAAGAACATTTGGGGAGCTACATACCTTTGAGGAATGCAGATACCAGCATTATCAGGGATGTAAGAGAAAATATCTCCACACCAGACCTCGTAAATGGAAAGGGGAATGTATTTGTCATCAACCAGAGAAGTTAAGCTAACAGCAAGTATCCAATGTTCTAGGCCTGGATGCCAGATCCGGTAGGTAGGGGATGCCTTATCTGGCACTGGACAGGAGGCACTCCATATGGGCTTTCCTGTCAGAGGGCTGCTCCATTGGCCCATTGGGGAGACACAAGACATTAGTCTCCCCTTTTTCATTTTTTCCCTCTCTTAGATGGAATGCAGATCTTCAACCATTCACCATATTTACCCCTGGAATGTCTCCTTAAACATTGGAAAGAACTAGATGCTCAGTCCCTTAAGAAAAAGTCCCTCATTTTCTACTGCACAGAAGCCTGAGTCCAATACTCCCTGGAGGAACAAAGAAAAGTGGCCCCTGGGAGGCTCTATAAATTATGATACAATCCTTCTACTAGATTTCTTCTGTAAAAAGAGAAAAGGGGTAGAGCAAGGTGTCCTGTCCAACTTTTCTTCAACCTTTGGCACCATCCCAACTGAGTTTCTCAATATTCTATTGGAGCCCCCCCTGCCCCCACACTGTTAGGAAACCAGGATTTATACAAGGCTCGGAGCTAGGGGTACAAGAGGGGCACCCACAGGAAGGGATAGCAGATCCCAGTTGCTCCTTTCTCTAAGACAATCCCTGCAGCTCTTACTGCTAGACTACTGCCCCTTAGAAATAATTTGAGAGAGAGAGAGAGAGAGAGAGAGAGAGAGAGAGAGAGAGCTAAAACAGGTCCCATTTACATACTCAAAATTGTGAAAAAAATACAAGGCTGGGGAAGTTTCACAGAAGATACAGGTTGATATATAAGAGCTTTGGAAGGGCCTTCTCTATTCAGATTTACTTGGGATGATGCAAAAGGATTTTATATGATAAGGTTTTGCACTACTGGGAAAAGAGAGAGAGAGACAGAGAAAGAGAGAGAGAGAGACAGAGACAAAGAGAGAGAACAAGAACTAGTGACAAAACTAAAGGGGTGAAGTATGTTGAGAAAACAGTTTATAAAGGATGCAGTTAATGAAAAGGACAGCTTTTGCACTTGTTGGTTTCATTGAGCCCAGGCTATGCCTTCTAAAAGCTCCTTGTGGCTTAAAGAAGGCCAGGGGACTGTGGCCTTGACTCTCAGATTATCAATCACTCCTCCTCAGGTGCCGTCCAACAGAAAGAGTCTTGTAGAAACATGATGGTGTTATTCACCAGATCTAACACCACACAACTTCTGATCTCCCCCTGGCCTTCTTTAAGCCACAAGGAGAGTAAGGTGATGAGTGGCTTTCAATTTGTTTTATGATGTTTTGGACACTTACTGTACACTTTTACCTTTTGTAATCAGAAATACAACCTTTAACCATGAATATCAGGGCACCTGTCCTCTTCTGCAGCGTTGCAGAAGGGACCCAGTGTCTCCTACCTGAAATCCGGGGCATCAGGTTGGGCCTCAGAAAACCCCAAATGCCAATGCCAGGGCTGACAATGAGCAATCCCAGCACAGAGTGGTAGGGATGGGGAGGGGGTGCTGACTCTGGCTCAGTTCCAAACCTAGATGGGAAAACATGGAAATGATTACATCTGAAATGGAGGTGAGGAGGAGAGGTGATCTGCGGCCAGGGTGCCAATGGCAGAATGTTCCTCTTTGGTTCCATGCCTTTGACAGCCATACCTCTGCTACCTTCAGATGACCCAGTGACTCAAAGAGATAACAGTTCCAAATACTGCAGTATGGATCGGAGGTGAAGAGCAAATCAGCTATTTGTGATTTGGGGAGTGTGTGGCTAAGACGGGTGGCATCATCTGTGATTTTCTTGGCAATTACCAGCCCTCATTCCCCTCTCAGATCTTCTGAAGTGTCATTGTTGGCAAAACAGCCTGAGAGAATATTATATGTTGAGGAAAAGGAAATAGGAAGATTTCCACTGCTTGTCTCCCCCAGATTCATCATGAAAGTCATGAGCAGGAGAAAGCTAGGATTTCTTTAGAAGGAAAATATGAATGAAAGCTTCTTCTGAGTGCTAGAATATTCTGGAGGGGCCCTGCTAACTAGAAGTCAAAGAGCTATTGTGTTATTTCCAGAATTTCAGAGACAGGCTGTGATCTGAGCAGGGTAGTGTTTCTAGAAGGTTCGCAGCTCCTGGACAAGGCACCCTGCCTCATTTACATTGGAGAATGTTGGGCAGGAGCCGTGTGCTTTGTACAAGCCTGGTTGCACACACTTGTCCTCTGCTAGCAGGTTTGTGAATCTTAAAAGGCAGAGACCCTGTTGTGTTTGTCCATTTGTTCTTTTAACAAGAGCTATTAAGTATCCACTCATATAGACAGTGCCATGCACCAGGGACACATTTAAATGTATTATTCACATACACCATATATACATTATAACATGTATACTATAATATGTACACTAAAATATATACCATAACATGTACACTGTAACACGTACTCTATAATATATATAACATACATACTATAGCATTTATACTTTACTATGTGCTATAACATATATACCCTAACATATATACTATAATGTATAATATTATATTTACTATAATATATACTATAGCATATATACTATCACATATACTATAATGTATAGACTATAACATATAAACTATAATATGTATTATTATATGTGCTATAACATATATACTATCATATATGCCCTAACAGAGAGATATATACATAGATAGAGATAGAGGTAGAGGTAGAGAGAGACAGAGGGAGAGAAAGAGGGAATGGGAGGGAGAAAGATAGAGATAGATAGATATAGTGCTGGGTGGGCTCAGTGGTGGCCACCCCAAAAGTTGTCTCCTCATCCTGATCCAGAGCCTCTGAGTGTGACCTTAGGTGGAAAAAGTGTCCATATAGATGCAGTGAAGTCAGGCACCTTGAGATGAGGAGCACTTCCTGGGTCACCTAGGAGGGGTCTGGACCCGTGACGTGTCCTTGAAGGAGAGACACAGATAAGAAGACAGGCACATGCAAGGACACAGTGTGACCACAGACAGATATGTAGGGTGCAGCAGAAGGCAAAGGATACTGGAGCCACCAGGGCTGGATGAGGCAAGGACAGGATCATCACCCAGAACCCCAAATGGGTGTGGCCACACTGACACTTTGATGTTAGACTTCTGGGTTTCAGAAAAAATCATGAACATGGTTTTTCATTTGTTGTCATTTTTATTTGTCACCTAATTTATGGTAATTTATTGTGGCAGCCCCAGGAAACTCACACACACACATACACATACACACACGTGGGTGTGTGAGGCAAGTGACAGGGTTCTCCTCATGGAGTTATTGGACATAAGAATTCATCGGAAAGGACAGACACTAAACACATGACTGAAATAGAGAGGCAGACAGAGAACAGGGAACCTGGGACTCAGGAGATGCCTTACACCAGGTCAGCCGAGCTCCCCGGAGAAGGGGTCCCTGAGCTGAGACCAGGACAGTAAGAGGACCTGCTGCTGACTGAGCGCTGCTCTGGGCCATGCACTGAGGCTTTGTATGAGTCATTGTACCCTTTAAAGTTGGTGCACTGTTTCTCTCCATTGTACAATAAGGAAACTAAAGCATAGAGGATAACTATTCCAGAGCCACACTGCTGTGTCAGGGTTGGCTCTGTCCCTAACACTGTGACACTTGTCCCTGTCTGTCACTGTCAGTGCAGGATGATGAGGAAGGGGCCACAGTCTGAGGTCCTGGGCAGAGATCCAGCAGTGCCTTGGCCCAGGTAACAGGCAGTGATGCATCCTACATGAGCAACTCCATGCAAGCCATCAGTATCCCCTCTTCTGCAAAGCAGAGTTTAGAGCCAAAGATTAGTGTCTCTCACAAATGATGTATCAATCTGGGATCCTCCAAAGCTGATCCTCAGACAAGGACTCTGCTGGAGGTGACTACAGGAATCTGGAAGGAGAGTGGAGAGTGTGACAGGGAAGGAAAGGAAAGGGAAGTGAAGGGGAGGGGAGGGGAAAAGAAGGGCAGGGATGCGGGAGGGAAGGAGGCTGGGATGAGGGTTGTGGTTGGTCCAGCAAGTTGTGGTGCAGACTGCCTACCCATGAGATCTGGGGTGTCTGCACATCGACCCCCAGAACTGTGGGGAATTGCTGCACACACTACACATCCTGTGATTCCAAAATGACCTGGAAAAATAATAGTAATAATTGTTCCTGCTTTATTTTAGGAGGAGTAGGGCTTGGACAAAGACGAAGCCAAACATCTCCTTGCAGATTTCAAGTTTGGTGGGAAACAGCCTTGTGCATCCTTTGGAAGCAGTCACCTCGCCTTCACAAAATCTAGTGTGAAAGTCAGTCTCTATGTTACGAAGTCCTCCCAGAGGAGGACTTGCAGGTATGGGACTTAGGGTAAGGGAAATGGATCTCTGCTTTCTTCCCATGGTGCAGAGTAGGAAACAAGGCCTCAGCAAATTAATGGCTTGGGGAAGGAAGGAGAGAAATGATTTCTTTACCAATCTTCTTGAGATAGATCAGTAAAGACTCTGCTAAATAGGGCCATTTTTAGTGACATCAGAGGAAAGTCCAGAAAGGGTGGTGGAGCAACAACTGTGTGATCTCCCCAAAGAATAAAATGGAAAAAACACTAAACATTTGGAAGTTCAGAACAGCAGGAAACACCTTCAGACAGGTTCACAAATTGGCGGCCACAGATCTGGAGGTATTGAGAGCTGAAGCTGTCAGAACGTCCAAGCCTTACCTGGGGGTGTGGTGAGGCTCAGACAAACTGTCCTTGTGGGACTGGGGGTCCTGTGGGGCACCAGTAAGGGCTGTGGGGAAACAGGGTGAGGGGCGCTGTCTGGAAAAACAGGAGGATGAACAGCTGGAGAGGAGCTGCTCTCACCTAGTCAGAAAAGGTGTCCAGGACTGTGAAGTCCATGCACCCAAGTGTTTTTAAATAGATGTATGTGCATTCATAGAGAATTTGAGGTGTCACAATGAGAGAAGAGACCACCTCCTAGGGTGAAACTGGACAACTATGGGTTAACTGTGCATCTAAGATGCCTAGGGAAATTAATATAGTTGAGCTCCCTGAGAAAATTGATGTTTATGCCCTTAGCTATGTGGGACTGGTCCAGCAATGTACAGGAGCAGCTACAATATAATGTCAACGTAGCATAATAGACATGGAAAGTTCTGCCAGATCTGTCCAATCTCCCTTTCCCACTATTCACCCCTCACCAACTGCTGGTTCACTTCTGCTTCTGTAACTACATCTGACAACAGCTGGCCAATACAAGGTTGCCCCATCAAACAAGAATGGCATAAAAGTAAAAGTAAGATCCTATTTGGGGCTCTCAGGTAGACACTAGTCCCCAAAGGGACACTGGCAATAAACTCCTTTTTGTCTTATTACTCTGTGTTTTGCTGGTTGAGATCCCATGCAGTCTCCTGCTTCAGTAAGCCCAACAGATCAGGAAACAACTGTCACTGAGAAGGAGGCATATTGCTCACAGATGTCAAGAAAAGAGGACATGCCACATCCAGGACCTCGGAAAATCACAGAGTAAGCCAGAGGGTGTGGAGCAGGGAACTACAGCAACAGCTTACATTATTCTGAGGAAGGAGATGGCAAGGCAGGTGAGCAAGCTTGAATGGCTGGGCTAAGGCTCTGGGGAACAGGGGTCCATAGTTGTCTCCTTATGTGTCCCAAGGTGACCAATGGGTGGGTCATATTCCAGAGTGTGAGAGCCCTGTAGGAGGGGCTGGGGACTCAGGCCCTGGGTGGGTTGGTTTGTGTTTGAGAAACTTCACCCCTGAGTCATTTTCTATCTCTGACTCCAAGGACAGCAGTGTCATAGGCCCTAGATATCAAAGCATCAGAATAGAGAATCTAAAACTCTGTTTATACAGTTAAACAGCTAGGTGGCAGTCAGCCCCCTCCCCTTATTAAAAAGACTTTGTAAAAGATTAAAATACTTGCATTTGAAGTCATGGCTTCTATTGGGCCCAAGAGCCACCCTAGTGGAGCAGTAAATCTGTTCATAGACGGTGCTGGTGATGTTTCCCCAATTCTTGCTAGAAGAATTGGAAATCTTTCTGTGCAGAGGCCTCATATGCATAAGTACAAAACCATATTCATTAATAAGAAGCTCCAGCAGAGACTTCTGATCCTGTTTTTAAGCATTGCCATTTCAAAGTCACCCAGCAGAACCAAAGCCATCATTATCTGAGAGATGTTTTTATGCAAAGTCTTTTGGCAAGGCACTCTGAGAGTGAATTCATCATGAGCTTGGTCACATTGGAAACTCAAGAAGCCAAGGACAGTCCCTGATGGAAAGATGGCCACAATGTGGGACTGAATGGGGCTCCTGTCTCAGCCTCTTGATTCTACCGCTGAACTCTGCTTCCCAGTCTCTCGCACAGCTGCTGCGGAGAGGAGAGCAGGGTTATTCTGACTGCAGCATGAACTTTGTTTGCATGATGGATATGCAGCATCAGCTGCCCATGCAACCACACATGACACAAGAGCTGCAAAGAAGAAGTGAGTAGTTTCCATGGCCTGTAGATTCCACGTTTGACCAGAACAAACAAACAAGGTAGTAAACCCAACATGCTCTCACAGGGTGAGCTGGAGGCCTAACAGTCTCAGAGTTGGTCAGTGTGGTCTCTGAGTCACTGAGCCCAGGGATATCCAAGCCTTGGATCAGGAGCCCTTGCATTTCAGGGCCAGCATGGCTGATCACAGGGTGTCCTGGGCACAGTAGCAGCCAGAGGATGGAGCTGACAGCTCACTTATGTTCAAGTCTCTCTCACACTGGAAAGTACTCTCAGGTCACCGAGAACAAAGCAACCTCTCCAACTCTGGCGGTACTTCTGCAGACCCTCCAGCTTTAGCCCATGCCTAGGGCTGCTGTGTGGATTCTGAACTCACAGTGTGGACCTTGTCTCCTGCTGGTCAGGCCCTGGGGCAGTGGAGCCAACTCAGTATGGCTTCCTGTCACCACGGCAGGGCTTGTCACACACAGGCTCCCATCCTCATCAGCAGCATTTCTTTAAGGGCAGAGTGGGCTCTACAATGCTATGGTGAGGGAGAGGACACACACTGTTTACAGAAGAAATATTCCCACTCCCACTTGTCCAACATCAGATGTTGGAGGATGAGGAGAAGGAGGGCAGTCAGAAGGCAGCCTGCCCTGCTCTGGAGGGCCCATGGGTCCATTTGGCTATCACTCCCAGGGGTCCTTAGTCCCTGGTGCCATTGTGTGTGTGTGTGTGTGTGTGTGTGTGTGTGTGTGTGTGTGAGTGTGTTATTGGGGACTAAATCCAGTGTCTTTGCATTGAGCTATATTCCAAACCTTTGTCAATTTTTCAATTTTATTTTTTTTATTTTAAGACAGGTTCTTGCTAAGTCACTAAGAAGCTAAAATGAGCGACATCATGTAGTTGTGGAAGTTTGAATTTTGGCATGTAAGGATTTTAAAAGATTCCCCCTACTTTTCCCATCATTTCACCAAGAATGGGCTTTTTAAACCCGTGTTTTTAATGTTCTCGTTTTCTCACTGTCTGGCGAAAATGTCGTGCAGATCCTCAGGCTCCATGGAAGTAACTGTGGCTCACTGGGCACCAGGCCTTCTGACTCCCTTACAGACTTCCTCATTTGTTCCCTGCTGCAGTTCTTCACAGCTCCCTTTGGCCCTTGCAGCGATGACAAATTCTCATTTCCATGTGTTAGGTCCATCAATAGTTCTCTGCCCGGAGCTTGTGTTGAGAAGAATCCTGAGGAGTAAACCGAGGCTGAGCTGGAAGAGCTCTGGGCTGACTGATGCCGCCCACCCTCATGGAGAGTGGGGAGTAGCTGGGGTCTAAGCAAAGGTTCAGATTCTCTGCAAGGGAGCAGGGCCCTTTGCAGTCTGGCTTTGTTCACCTTTCCAGACTTGCCTCCTACTCGCTTTCTTCCTACTCAGCGCCAGCACTTCCCCACCTTCAAAGAGCCTGGAAGTTGCCACAGGGTCTTGTTAAACAGCAAGTCTGTGTCCAGCAGTCAGAGAAGGGGTCCAAGTTCTGCCTTTGTCTCAAGGTCCCCAATGCTGCTGGCCCAGTGACCGCACTTTGAGCAGCCAGGCTCTGTGCTACCCCAGACCATTTGCCATCTGATCCCAGACCTGCCCTGTGACAGTGCTCACTGGTAGCAAGGGTTACCGTTTGCCATTGACTAGGTACTTGGCCCTTTACTAAACATTATTTCATCCTGACTGTGAGTCTCTTAGGTAAGTGATCACCATTCAATTTTACAGTGAATGAAACAAGAGGCAGGGGTGAAGGAACTTCCTCAAGACCAGACAGCTCATAGTGGATTCGAACCCAGCCTGTCAGCAGCTAAAATTGCACATGGCAAGAGACAGACCAAAAAAAAATTATATATATATATGTGTGTGTGTGTGTGTGTGTGTGTGTGTGTGTGTGTGTATCTCAGATCCAAGATCCCTTAACAAAAAACAAGTCAGTAAATTTGCACTCAGAATATTGAAATTGCTAGAAATAGTGGTCTCAAAAAAATCATAAAGCCAGAGGCTTATGATTACTAAAGCCAGTTTTTATTTACTCTAAAATTAGTAGAGTAGTAAAATTTCTAGAGAACAGTGACAAAGCCCTGAGTGGTGACTCATATTGACCTTCTTAAGGGCACAGATCAGTATTTCCTCTTCCAATGCTGTGTCCCCAGCCTCTGGGGCAGCCCTTCTAGCACATAACAATAGTTCAGTTAAAAATGTGTTGCACACAATATTTTCAAATTTCCTAGGAAAATAATCTGCTAAAAATTTCAGAACCAAAGGAAATGGAAAAAATATCCAAAATGTTTTCATGTGTGGCAAGAATTTAAAAGAAGTAAAATGATTTAGCAAGAATTGATGCAGAAATACTTTTCACCCAAGAAAGATTTTATGAGAAGATGATTTATCATTGTTGATAAAATTTAAATAAGTGCTTCATTGTGAGTCCAAATGTGTAGAGATTGTGGACCAGACATCCATCTGGTCAAATGGTGGAATAAAGTAGCTACATGAAAACAATCTATATTCCTTCCTTCTGACAGCAAATCTTCATTATTATTCCATGCTGAGCTGAAGCTTGACATCATGAATTGAGTTTCTTCTGATCTAAAGCAAGCCATTTCGATCTCAGTGTTTATACCCATACTATTTTAATCTAAGAAGGTACTGGCCCTACCATGATCATCACAATTTATCAAAGCTGGGCTGGGGATTTAGCTCAGCGGCAAAAGCGCCTGCCTGGCAAGCGCAAGGTCGTGAGTTCGGTTCCTGGTACCAGAGAAAAACCGAAAAACCAAAAAAAAAACAAACAAACAATTTATCAAAGCTCAGTTTTGAGAGTGGTGGAGTGTTTTCCTAAATGAGCAACCTTCCTTCTAGTAGCTGACAGTAATTGCTTACAATTTTACTACAGCGTAGATAAGAGATAAGTGTAAGTGATTACATTGTTATTTAATTCATAATGCATATTATGAAAGATATAAATGGAATGCTATACCTTTAACTGCCTGAAAATTACTTATTTTTAGCATTGAAAATCACAAAAAGTACCAAGCATAAAGAACTAAGAAATAGTTAATGTAATGTACAATTGTTCATAGTTAAACTATCTAAGGTAATGTTGGTTTTGATTATAATTGATGGAAGAATACAAGCCTTCTTTCCAGAGTTAGTTCTTAATCCTGGAACCTAGGAAATTAGGCCTGGTGGGTATACATAGTCACAGAATACAATTTTAGTCACTATATCTATAATTTGCCATGCATACACAACAAAATTCTGGGTGACTGATCAAAAATTGGTCATGAAATTTATGATCAAAGAATTGATTCTCT
>NW_004955560.1:607520-643973 GCF_000276665.1 Chinchilla lanigera
GCTGAGCTAAATCCCCAGCCCCAGAATTGATTCTCTTAAAGAGAGTATCAGTAAGATAAAAATGAAAATGGGAGATAATTGGGACAATTTTTAATCACCTTTATGGTAAATTGGTCAAAAAGACTCTTTTATCATGGAAATTCACTGGGCTTCATGCTGAGCTCCAGAGCTGAAGCTCTAACTCATGTGAGGTTCCCCTTCTGCAGAGACATCTAAACAGGAATCAGTCCTGCCTGAAGGGTTAGGATTCGTCTACACAAGTCCATACAGCCTCTGGGTCAACATGGTGCATACTCCTTGACACTTGATTATTTCAAGAAGCTTTAAAAAGTTCACAAATTTCAATTCAAGATTTATGCTTTTAAAGACACACACTAAATATCCAGTTAGGCTTCAAATAGTCACTAGAATTATTCATAACAGAGAGATTAGTAATACTCCGCACCCGCAGTCCTAGGGAAGATCCAAGCTCAACCTCAGTTTTCTCTTGACTTCAGCACTGCTTTCCAGGCAGGGGTTTTGTGTCACAGCTGCTCCTTGATGTCTGTGTGACAAACATGCTTCCCCAGGCCCCTGGGGTGTCCCAGGCTGGCACTGTGACCTGTGATGTCACCAGCAGGGCAGAGCCTCAGGAAGGCGGTCTTCTGCTGCCATCTTGGCCCAAGCATCCCAGAAACTAAAGCTTTAGCAAGGACCTGAGCTGCACAGGGTCACAGGGTTGGAAGTGACCTCAGCGTCAGCTTAGAGTGCTGGAGCACGGCTGGGAGACAGAGGACCAGACCAGAAGTATGACGCAGGCAGCCTCCAGAGAAGTCACGCTCTCTTCCTTGTGTTCATTGATTCATTTGACAAATATTTATTCAGTGTTGCTGCGCCCTAGACATTGCTCCAGATGCTGGGGAGCTGGTGGTGAATAATAGATAAAAATTCCTGCATTTGTGGGGCTTGCACTGTGAGACAACAACAGTAATGAAGAAGAGAAGTAACTAAATCATAGGTTATTTCAGAAGCTGAGAAGTGGGATTGGACAAAACAAAGCAGAGAAAGGGTACAGGGGGTGTTGGGGGCTGGGCTGTCTTTTGTTTCTTTTAGGTGCTGGGGCTTCAACCCAAGGTCTTCACACTGAGCTACATCCTATGAGAAATAGACTTCATCTTTCCTGTCAAAGCACAAGGCCAAAGCAACTCCAGTTTGGGTTTAAATGATCTGCCCGTCTATCCACTACCCACCCACCTCTCTTTAATGTCCAAGAAATGGTGACTATGTACATTTTCCCAGAACACAGCTGGTTTACTCTGTCTCTCTGTTGTCTGTTGACAGGGTCTCCTAAATTGCCCAGGCTAGGATCAAATCTGTGATCCTACATCAGCTTCCCAGAGTTCTAGGGTTATACTCTTGCACCTCCACACTGGGCCGAGGCTGTCATTTTGAAGTGGGCCATTAGTGGAGGACCAGAGGGGCCATCATTGGAGCAAACTCTGGGAGCAGGGAGAGTGAGTCTTATGGGTACTGGGCAGAGTAAAGAGCTCCTTGGTACTTTCTAACCCTGATTTCACCTCTGCCCCAGTGTCTGGTGATAATGGAATCTGAAAAATGTACTATAGATACATGGCTCTTAGATTCTTTGAGGAGGGATCCCTCAAGTAAGCTAACATATTTTCACATTTGCTAGAAATTATTTCAGACCTGCTGCTTCCCACACACCCAGGAGCTTCTGGGGTCCCCTGACCTCTCTTGGCCATTAGAGTTCACACCATTTCCAGAGTGTGTACCCCAGAGTGTGTACCCATCCTGGAAAACAACCACACTGCAGGGACAGTCTCTTTCTGAAGGATGGAGAAGGGCTGGGTAACAGGTGTGGGTGCAGTTGGACAGGAAGAGGGACCGCTAATGTTCTATCGCACAGGAGGCTGCGTGGTGGACAACAAATCACTGACTGTTTCAAAGCAGCTGATAGGACTTTGAATGCTTCCAGCATAAAGCAATGATAAATGTCTGAAGTGACAGCTGTGCCGGCCGCCCTGATCTGACCAGTGTACATTGCCTACACTTGTACTCATAAATATGCATGATTATCACATGTCAGATTTAAAAGGTCTCATTCTTACACGAATCTGGGAAATACACTGTGCTGTCTTCTCAGTTTGGACATTACTCTTTGAAAAGCCCTGAGAAACCCACTGGGTTTTGTTTAACCCGACTTCCCTAACTTATTCTCTGCTGTGGCTGTTCACACCCTATAGACCCTGCTCATTGGTCCACATGCAGGGTCCAGGCTAGTCACAGGCCGGCTGGATTTTGTCCCTTCCTTCTTCCGTAATGTCAGTTTTGCCATCCTGTCAGGTGGGGCAGCATGGTAAAATCCCCTGCAAAGCCATGGACCTGGAACAGAGGACAGGTGCAGGAAATCTGAGTGGGTGAAGTTGACCTGCTGACTAAACCTATGTGGTTGGAAACATGAGCCCAGAGGAGAGACCATGGGATTCCTTGAAGATGAACAGAGAAATACCTGGAAAGGAAAGATTTCTGTCTCGTGTAGGCAGACCTGGAGACAGGATTCTACTACACAGGTAAACAAGATAGAGTGCTGAGTGGGCAGGGCTGTGGGTTCCCAGCCCTGGGGTAGATCATTTACACAGAAAATCTCACAAGGGACCATCTGCGTTTTCCAGTCAGCTGTGTTCACACCTCTCTGTCCTTATAAGCACTGTCTCCTTCCTTTTGAGTACATCAGATTTCCACGGTTGTGACAAAACATCCGAAAAAGCCAAGGTAAGGGGAGGACAGGTTTATTTTGGGCCCTGGTTTCAGAGGCCGTGGTTTCTCAGTCTAATGGCCACTTGGCCACAATTCTTGGGGCTGTGGGGAGGCAAATATGGTGGGAACATGTGGAGGAGAAGGTGTGTTCACCTCTGAGAAGCAAGGGGAGAGAGGGGGAGGTCTGGGCCCCTACACCTCTTCCAGGGCACACTCCAGGGACAAACTTCTTCCTGCTGTACCCCCATTCTCTAGGCTTCCACCCTCTCCTAGAAGCACCCCAGGCTGATAACCACACCTATAGAATATGAACCTTGGGGGCATTTGACGTCTGAATCACAGCACCTATACTGTGGCTCCTGGTTATCTTTTCTTGTTCAACATTTCTGCCATTCTTTAATCTTCCTCTTTGTTTTCTTCTTTTCTCAGGGTTGACCCTTTATTTCCCATTTGCTCTTACTCCTCCCCCTGTCCTCCCACAGGCAGTACTTTTCTGTCTTCTGTGCAGGGCTCAACCACCCCTCCCACCCACCCACTCTGCTGCTTGCCTCATGGTGCTTGTCTTCTGTCCCTGCTCTTGTATGGTCCTCTACATGTTGGGTCCCTCACCAGTGGAAGGCAGAATTTTATTTCTTTACTTTTTTTTTCTGCATCATCCATGTGACCCTGATGTTTGTAGAGCAATCCTCTGCCACTGCTTACATTTTTAATAACACATAGGATTTGCATTCACATATCTATAAGCAGAACTCTTATCTAGGAACTTCAGTGAGACCGCCATAGTCACTGCCTTCCTTGTCACGGGCATTCGTGCAATCATTCCCTATGTGAGAAGTGCCCTGAATGGGGAGGTAGAAGACACTGTTCTGCTCTGTAGGAGCTCATGGTGCAGTAGAGACACAGTGAAAAAATAGGCAACTCCAACAGAATGTAGCAAGGTCTTTGCTGGAGGCTGGAAGAGGATGCTGTTCCAGGAGCGTCCCTTGACCCAGCTTGGGAGGGGCAGGACAAGCAGCCCACTTTCAAGGGAAACTAAAGGGAGAGGAAAAACACATTTGAGCTGAAATCTGATTCAACTGAAAATTGTATTTTGGAAAACTCTGATCTTCCACTTAGCTAGAGCATTTCTCAATACTTGGAGTTGTCTGATGAGATCAAAGGGATTATTAATAAATGAGATTTAGAAATACTTAAAATTGTCAGCATTAGGAGGACTTGGAAAAACTCATAGTAATATTTTTCAATGCATTACATTATGAAATCATGCAGGGTAAAAAATACACTCACAACTTGAAACAGAAGATGCATTTAACGTAATACTATGGAAGTTTCTGTTACAATTTCACTGTACAGTGCAACTCACCTTTAAGAAGTGAACCTGGCTAGATACTTGGGTCTAGACTTAATCTTCTGCATGTATATATCCACTTTTCCCAACACCTTTTATTAAAAGAGGCCATCTTTCCTCCAGGGTCCGTTTTTGGCCCTTTTTCAAAGATCAAATAGCTGACTGTACCTGAGGTTGTTTCTACTTCTTGTATTCTGTTCTCTCTTAGTTACTTTTCTCATGGCTGAGACAAAATACCCCACACCCAAAGTAAAGATAAGAAAGCTTTATTTGGCTCACAGTTTATAGGTTTCAGTCCATAGTAGGCTGGCTCCAAGGCAGGGTGGCATGGCAGATGAATGTTGCAGAAGAGAAACAGTTCATGGAGGGTGGAAGGTAGCAAAGCAAACGGGGGAGACACAATAAGCCTCTTTCTGTCCTTTATATTGTATCCAGGTTACCAGGATTAGGGTGGTACCTAGCCAAGCAATAGAGTGATTAGTAATCACACACCCTTAATCCTAGCATTGTGCCATGAATCAATCACACACTTTAAGTTCAGTCACCTCTGAAAAAGCCCCACTTATGTCCATGAGACTTTGGGAGGGACATCCAGACATAAGCCCATAATATGTTCCATTGATCCATGTGGAGGACACCAGAATGGCTCTCCTTGAAAGGCCATTTGTGTGCACCTGGCCCTAACTCCATGTATGGATATATACAGAGCTGGCTAAACAATGCAAATGGGTCTAGCCGAGGCACCGAGTGTAGCCTTTGAAGCAATGCCCCAGGTCAGTGATGACCCACCTGTACCTCCTCAAACTAAGCATGAGCCAGGCCAAGAGATGCCATGCTGTTGGCTGGCTGGGACTGAGCCTCAAGAAAGAGTCCATGATGTCCCAAGGCCAAGAGGGTCCTAGACAATGAGTAACTGGAACAAAGTCCATGACCCAGGGCTGAACCCAGGTTTGATTAATTCATGAGGAGGGGAGTGGCTCAGGGTTGAGTGCTGTGAGCTGAGCTAGGTGGGAGACACAATGACACCTCTGCAATATACAGAGAGAGGTTTTCAGAAAGAATACCGGATTCTGGTAACAGGTAGCCTCTAAGTTTGGCGGAATCTGCATAACACAGTTTGAGGAAATATCTTGTGTTTTGGGTTGGTTTCCTCAGCGTTGTTCCAGTTAGTCATTGACTAGGATCCCCTTGGCTCCCCACAACTGCAGATATGTGTTTGTTTCTTTATTATCACCGTGGATTGCACTGAAAGTGGTAGATTGGAATTTACTTACTAGAATTCCAATAACCTTTCCCTGGGATTACAAATATAAACTCTTCTGGACCATGGAGGGGCCAGAGTGGGCTCCTTATATGTCCATACACCTGTTTTTGTGCCCATACCATGCAGTTTTGATCATTATAGCTTAATACTATAACTTTAAGTCTGAGATTATGATGTCACATACTTTGCTTTTGTGGTGCAGGATTGCTTTTGCTATTCTGGGTCTCTTCTGATTCCATATAAATTTTCTTTTCTGTATCTCTGTGGGATAAGATTCTTTTTCTTATCTCTATGAGAAATGACATTGGGATTGCATTAAATCTGTGTATCAGTTTTGGAAGTATAGCCAATTTGATTGTGTTGGTTCTACCTATCCAGGAAGAGGAGATATCTTTCCATTTTCTGTTGTGCTCTTTGATTTCCTTTTTCAGAGTGATTAAGTTTCATTGCAGAGCTCATTCCCTTCCTTAGTTAAGTTATTACTTAAGTATTTGCTCTTTCTTTTGATGCTATTGTGAATGGTTTATTTCCATTTGATCTTGCTATCCAGCCCTCTTCTAGCTATCCTCCCAAAGGAGTTAAAATCATTATATTACAGGGATACATACATACCCATGACTATTGCAGGACAATTAATAATAGCTACACCTTTGAAATAGCATGTATGTCCATCAACTGATTAAAGAATGGATAAAGAAAATGTGGTATTTATACATAATGAAGTACTACATTGCCATAAAGAAAGATAAGTGAGGCATTTATAGGTAAATGGATGCAACTCAAGAACATAATGTTATGTGAAATAAATCAGACACAGAAGTTCAAATATCACATGGTTTCTATTATATGAACACATATATGGGGAAGTATATATATTTGGGGAAGTATATATATATTATATATATTAGGGTTATATATATATATATTATATATTAGGAATATATATGATATAGATATATATATAGATATATATATATATATATATTAGGAACAAGGGGAAATTTCAAATACTTCCCCAAATTACATACTCTCTAGTTTCAAAGTGTTTTAATATACATGCTAATTTGTTTCATAGATACCACTACTTTACCTTAGTTCAGTGAAAAGAAAGTTTTGTATTATCATTTATTTCTTTTTCATGAGAATCTTTTTGGTCTATGTCTTGAACTCTGAGTAAGTACTTTGAAGATAACAATATACAGTGTATTAACAATTGTTTATTGTTGTAGTCAGGGTTTACAAAGGAAATTATTTAATACAGGACACATAATATATAGGATTATTTTACAATATTCATCCAAAGAGTTAAATGCAAAAGAGTGTGGGAGATCTGTCCACACACTAGAGACCCAAAAAATCCAGTTGAGAGCCTGAATTTCATGGCAATGTCCTCCACAGTCCAACAGAAGGCCTGGAACCCACAACAATGCCTCATGCAAGTCATCAAGGATCTGCACTGGGAAGACCCAAAGGTCGATGGTGAAAGCTAGAAAGTCTACACCTGTGGGATGAAGGATCTGTGTCAGCAGGCTGAGGGATCTGTACTGAAGCCAGGAAGCAGCACTCAAGGTAAGGACCAGAGCACCCTCAAAGAGAACTGCAGCCATCCTCAGTGACAGCAAGGACTCAAGCTTGTCCAATGATCACAACAACAAAGTTCATATCAGGAAAACTAGCAAGAAAATCTTCTCCAGGAGAATAAATAGCACATCATCTTTCCCTCCAGTTTTCTTTTTATGTTGTTAGCAACAGTCCTTAGTTGGACCATCCACACCCAGCACTATGCTCATTCAGTTCAGCTGGATGTTACAAGTTAACCCACCACATTATTCTATTATTATTTTGTTGTAAAATTTTGTTTTTTCCTGGTGGGAAGAGGTGGGTCACTGTGGGTGTGGCCTGCTCCTCCCTTGATAACTCGCTGCTTCTTATTGCCATGCTGTGAGCAAGTTTCCTGCCTGCCATATCCCTCTGCTAAAGCACCCTGCCTTGGATCCAGCCAACTATAGACTGAAACTTCTCAAAACTGTGAACCAAAATAAACATTTACCTCCTTAAAAAACAAACAAACTTGTTCTTTCATAAAAAGTAGGATCTTTCCAAATGGGAAGATGACCAAGAGCTGAAGGGAGGGAGAGGGAGGGAAAGGGGAAGGGGTGAAAAGTGGAATTAAGGTGTGTTGTGTGTACATACCAACTCCACACAAGGAATGGAAGCACTGTGTACAGCAAACACATACTAATAAATTTTCTTTAAAAAGAAATGAATCCATGTAGTGTTCTGGGGTATTACAAAAGAAAGATGTCTAAAAATACTTGAGAAGACTATGAAACACCTTTGCTTTTCCAGTTACATAAATATGGAAGGCTGGATTTCCTTTATATATTTAAACCAAAACAACACACTGCAAGGTATTGAACACAAAAACAGAGAGGAGAAATCAGCTGTCTTTATTGAGCCAGTTATTAAAGAAATTTGAAAACATGTAAAAAATTATTGTTTTACATTATTGTTAGTTTTCACTTTGAAAAATACATCTAATTTTCATTTAAAAATACCATTTATTTTTAACAGGCAGTTATTAGTTTAAAATTAAACAATTAATATTTTTAAAAATTTCTCAGTCATGATGGCTCCTATGGCAAATTTCCTAGTTATACCACTACATAAACCAAGTGCTAAGCTCTTGATGATTTTAAGGATGTAAGGGGGTCCTTGGCCCAAGAAAACAGAGAAGCACTGCACTAAACTAGGTAATGCGTCTCCAAACTAGAAGAAAAAGATTCTGATTTTGCTGATCACAGTCCTTTTAGTAAGTTCCAAGGACCTGTCCTTCTCCATATCAGAAGTCTGCTGCTGCTTGTCATTTTATAGAGAGTATTTGAATTGTCATGGGTTTGCTATCCCATCCCAACTAAAGCTGATTTCCTTTGACAAAGCCTTCTACGTTTCCATGGCTTTGTGTTTACTGAGTCTGTCCTATGTATCTGTACTTTCTCCAGGAATGGGTTATAAGGACAATGAGGATGATACTGCCCCTGTTCTGTAGATTCGCAGTCTAGCCAGAGAATTCATGCACAGCACTGACTATTCATCAAGCTATGAACATGTCACACTTGTTATCTCTGTTTTATTGTCACAATTCTCTGTGGTTATTATGAATGTCCCCATTTTCTGCAGAAGAAAACTTAGGCCAGGGAGTCTAGAAAATGGCCACACTCACTGAAGTGGACACTCTAGGTCACTCACGGGATCCTCTCTGGGGATCTTCACAAGTGCTGTGCATCCATCCCTGAGTTTTGTGAGCTTGGTTGCAAATAGGTTGTGGCTGCAGATTCCTTCAGGGCCGTGCCCATGGACCCCAGTACTGTACTGAAGTCCCATGGATCACCAACACTGTATCCAGTGCCCGTGGACCGCAATGCTCTACCCAAGTGCCATGGACCACCAACCCTGTACCAAGTGCCCATGGACCATCAATGCTGCACCCAAATGCCATCAACCACTGACACTGTACCCAGATACCCATGAGCCCTGGTGCTGTACCCAAGTGCCATGGACCACCAAGATTATACCCATGTATTGTAAACTACCAATGTTGTACTCACATACCGTGGACCATCAACACTGTACCCAAGTGCCCATGGACCACCATTGCTGGAACCAAGTGCCATTGATAATCAGTGCCATCCCAATCACCATAGACCACCAATGATGTACTCAAGTGTCATGTACTGCCAATGATGCACCCAAGTGCACAAGGACTACTGATGCTATAACTAGGTGCCCACAGACCACCCATGCAATATTCAAGTGCCCATGGACCACCAACACTGTAACCCAAGTGTCCATGGGCCACCAACTCTGCACCCAAGTGACCATGGACCACCAGTGTTATACACAAATGAACATGGACCAGCAACATTATAACCAAGTGTTCATGGACCACCAATGCTGGACCCAAGTTCCATGGAACACTGACTCCCTACCTTCTGCTTTAAAATTTAGTTCAGGGTTTGTAATACCCCTAAAAATAGCAGGCACCCGAGAAGGCAGAGTTCTATCTCAGCTCAGAGAATACACTGACACTTAGGGGTTGGACAGCCTGGGCACAAGGGAAAAGTGGGAAGATTCTCACAGCCCTTCCACCTCCCAGTGATGGTCTCCTGGCCTTGCACCCTCCTTTTGTTCCAGTTCCTCTCTTCCTGTGCCCTGAAACCCTCCACTCTCGTAGAAGATGAAGTTGGGTTTAGCCCAACATTTTAATTTCCTTCTGCATTTCAATCATTACTTAGAAGAGGGTAGGTTCATTCCCTTAAAGGCACCAGCAGGGATTGAGGAGGGCACTGAGGACACAGAAAAGAAACTTCATGAGCAGCATATGACCAAGAGCAGCACTATCTGAAAACACCTAAGCCAAGAGCATGGAGTTGTGGACAATGCCTCTGGCCCATTTCCATTCACCACTGTGTTCCCCAAGACTCGTTTTCCTCCTAATATGGTGAAATATGCCAAAAGCAAGTAAATTCTCCTGTGGATTTAAAGGATTTAACTGAGTCCCATGGAAACTTACCAGATTTTCTGAATGATTTATGTAGCAGAAGTGTAGGTCTATTTGGATGAACTTCCTGCTGCCTCACAGAAAAAAGAAAGTAAAGCATTCAATATATGCTCACCAAGTGGCTCCAAGAGCACAGATCAGGAGATAGTGTGTTCTCTTCCACCACTCTGTACAATACTGGCTATTGTGAGTGTTGTGGTGAGAGGTCAGCTGCATGGAGCTTTTATTGCTTTAGCTAGATCACACCACAGAAGCTGTCAGTTTTATACTAGGTTTTAAAAAGTATATACCAAGGGGCTGGGGATTTAGCTCAGTGGCACAGCACCTGCCTGGCAAGCGCAAGATCCTGAGTTCGATTCCTGGTACTGGAAAAAACAAAAAACAAACAAACAAACAAAAAAGTATATACCAAATAATTACATTTTCTCTTTCTGTGGTCAAAATGTATAGTCTATGTTTTCTAATAGCACAGAGAGAATAGATTCTTTCCAGTGAAGTAATCTTGATTTGTTTTTTCTCTTGTGTATTCAAGATAGACAAAGGTATTTTTTGGTATTTTCTTAGAATGGCCTCAGTATTAACTATTGCTTTCCAGCTAAGACTTTGACAGCTTCGGTAAATACACGGTGAGTTTCTGTTGCCCTTGTTAATTTAAACCTTTGTAATCCTAAAAATGATCAGCCCCCCAGGGCTGGAGTCCATTTATTCCTGCAGCTTAACTTGCCCTACCTCTGTCATCAGCCATACTTGGAAATAAGGCTTATAAAACTGGTAAATTAAACCAAAAGATCAGTGATCTTAGGGAACTTAAGTTGAGCAAAAAAAAATAATTTTCAATCAAAAACATTTTAAACATATGGGTTGGTGTCTGCTTGTTATACTGTCTAGAATAGACTTTAAAATATTTAAGTGTAGACTTCTAAGTGATGAATCCTTGTGTTAATCCACTTCCATAACCTTGGGGAGCTGCTCACTCACTGGAATCACCCAGTAAGGGTGACTAGAGGACACATGAGAGACTAATCAAAGTGTGACCACGTGGCAAGCTCCAACACAGTGCTGTAACAGATGATCCCCTACACAGCTAAGGTCCACACTTAGCCCTGGATTTGGCCGTGGTCTGTCTGACCGAGTTAGTTAAGATCAACCGTTAAACTCTATGGCCTCTGCCCCAAGCCAAACCTTCAAGCAAGGATGGCGTGATGCTTTCTGAAACTGACACAAACAGACTATGACCATTTTCTGCCTGAACGTTTGCACCCACTGCAACATATACTCTGCTACTGAGGGAGTGAGAAACCAGTCACCTAGCTCTAAGAGAAGCTAGAGAAATCCACCAGAAAGAACGGGACAATTGTCAATTACCAAGTGGACTCAGACCCTTCTGCAGTAGTGGTGTTTAGCCAAGGGGTTAATGAATCAGACAACTGATGGTATCCCCTGCAAGATAAGTGGCCCAGTGTAGCCCTCAGCATTTGCCTTCAGTGTGGCAGATTTGTTAAACCAGCCCTGCTGATAGCATCTGAGCTATCAGTTAATTTCACCTCAAAGACAAACTGGTGATGGTAATTCTCCACTCAAAAACTTAGCATGGTCCCTATTTCTCTAAGTCCAACTTCTTTGCCTTGAATACAAAGGCTCACGCAACTTGAGTTTCCTACTCCCCATCACAAACCAAATTGGACCACTTCTGAAAAGTGACCAGCTCTTCTACTTTCTTGCTTCCCTAACATTGTTCACCAAATTCCATCCATTGAGAGAGTGTCCCACCCATTCCTGTGGACAGTGTTCACAGCACCTCAGACCCTTAGATGCAGAGATAAAAATGCATCAGAGTTCTTTCCTCTGAGGCCGAAGTAACACAGGGGAGACGAGAGTAACCGGAGGTTGCAGCTGCCAGCATGAGCTCCCCAACAAGCCCAACAGTGAGATAACCCCAGAAGAGCTGCATAAGTGGGAGGAAGAAGAATTTAACACAGGTCCACTCTCTGAGCTGATCCAGTCAGTCAAGAACAACACCCAGGTGCTCATCAACTGCCTCAACAACAAGAGACTTCCAGGCCGAGTGAAGGCCTTTGACAGGCATTGCAACATGGTTCTGGAGAATGTGAAGGAGATGTGGACCAAGATGCCCAAGAGCATCAAGGGCAAGAAGAAGTCGAAGCCTGTCAACAAGGACCACTACATCTCCAAGATGTTCCTGCACAGGGACTGGGACATCATGGTACTGCGGAACCCGCTCATCACTGGCAAGTAGCGGCCTCTTCCCTGCTGCCAGGACCTACTCCTGCCCTGTGAAGACCTTCCTGTCATGAGTGTACTGATAGTAAAGTTCTGTGTTTGTTTGTTTTTGTTTTTTAAAAAAAGAGGTATCAGAAGCTTGCTGTTTAGTGAGCCACTGTGTCCACAAGCAATTCCAGTGCAACTTAGTGAGCAATTGGCTGGGTTCTGTGGTAGGTTAAATGTGACCACTGTGTTTTTGTGGCTCTTCCTGTTCAAAATGTGTCCCATTTGCCGACTGAGCTAGCCTGGGCTGTCCCTGTGGTTACCCCAACCTATAGAGTACAGAGGAAGTGATGTTGTGTCCTTTCTGAGCCTTGTCTCTGGAGACCATGGGCTCTTGTGCTTCCTTCTGGAATCCAGCACAGTATAGCGAGGCCCAATGTGGCCCCTGGAGAGTGGGAGGCTGGTGGAGGAGCAGAGAGGTAACTCAGTCTCTGAACTTGGCAGTACTGTGTGAATCATGATTTTTTTACTTTCTGTACAATTTGATGTTGTGAAAATGTGGAGCCTTTCAGACCTGGGGAGAGGCCACCCCTCCCAGGACCTGCTCATCCCTAGCAGCTGTGGCCAGCTTGCCTGGAGCATCCTGTCACATGCAAGCCACCTGGACCAGCACTGTGCCCTGACTCCTCCTCTCTCTGCCAAGCCTCTGGCTCCCTGTCCTCCATCAACCCAGGGCGGATGTCAGACAGCCAGAGATGTCCTTGCTCCCACAGCACCCTAGGGTTACTCACCCTGGCCAGTCTTGAGCTGTTTACCCCACCTCACTTGGCCTTCCCCATAAGAATGCCAATGGACGCTCTAACCCTGACCTTCCCTCACCCCTGTCTGGCTCTGGACCCAAACCTCGTCTTCCCCAGGCAAACTGTGTTATGTGGTATGGGAGATGTAAGATGAAAGTCTGCTTTCCAGGTAACTAGTCTCCTGAGTCCTCAGTCAGTCACTTCCATAGATTAAAATTCTGTGGGTACAAACTGTAGGCCAAGCATCAGCTGGTGGGGCTCTCCATCCTCAGTCCAGGGTTTCCGGATTGTGGCCTCCAGGAATGAGCTTGGGAGAGACTTGCAGGTCTTCCTGGGGGAGCCCAGACTAGACTGTGAAATCTAGAGAAGATGGATGTTTGTGGTGTAGGGACATAACTGTGTGTGAATGGAAAACTAGTCCTGGTCTACAGCACACCTTCCATTTGCCAGGTTCTGCTTCTATGGGGCCACATCACAGCTCAGAATCTTCCCAGCCAAGATAACTCTCATCTCTGGACATGTAAATGGGTTCTGGCCAGTGGAGGGACCCCCTTCCTTCTCCCACAACACTCAGCTTGGTCTCCATGTTCAACTTCATCTCCATCTCCCTCTCTTCCACATGAACTTCTATTTTCTTGACTTCTCCTTTGAACCAGTTGTACCATCTGCTCCTTTCCTCCTTCCCTGAGTTAAATAAAATCTTCACCATGTGCTCATTTTGCACCTGTATGTGAGTCACAGTGGAATTTATCCTTACCACTTAAAATCATTAAGCTTGGAGGCATAAAAATCGAGGAGTGAAAGCACAAATAGTTGAATTGGTTGCTCACAACCCGTTGCCTTGTATTTCTTTGCAGTTCCTGTCACTAATTTTACAATATCATTTCTTTGTGTTATAGATGATAAGGGGTGTGTGTGTGTGTGTGTGTGTGTGTGTGTGTGTGTAAGAACACAGGGCTTTTGCATTGAGCAACAGGCTGGGCTCAAATGTGAGATCCTTTTTCCTCAGCTTCCCCATTGCTCAGGTTACAGGTGTGCACTACCATACTGATACTTATAAAGAGGACTATTGGAAGCACAGCCCCAGGACATTCTGACCAAAGGGGAGCAGTGGGGTGGTGGGGTTTGGGCAGGGGCTTTCCCCATGGAACTTGCTTAGGGTCAGTCCAGACCCTGCCAGACACCAGCTAAGTAAACACAGTCATACTTGTTACTACTATACCTCTAAGCCTCCCTTGTTTTCATGACTCAAAGTCCTGTTACTTCACAAGATGGTAACAACCATCTAGGACTGCAGAACAGGAGCTCCTGACTGCCCACCTCACACCTACTCCCTCACTTCTAGGCAGGCACATGGTCTCTAGCTCCAAAGCAGGGACCCGAGCAGGAGCTGTGTGCCCCATCTGGGTCCTTCCCTGACATGGTGACTGTTTAAGAGCAGGCCTGTGGGTGTCTACCCATGAATCCCATGTTGGGAGAGACTATTCTTTCCTTTCCTTTTTTCCTGTTTTCTCTTTCCTGCTGGGTGTGAGTAAGAAACATGTAAACACTCATTGCTCCAGGCAGCTGTCTTGTAGTCAAGAGGCAGAACACCTGGGAGCTGCTCTGATGGGAATGGTCAGGGCAGGACCAAAGCTGAGAGGTGGGAACCTGGTCTGGAGTTCAAGTGTGCTGCCTGTGATCTAAGCCACAGCCTGGCTCTTTGACTTGGAGAGGAACCCGCCTTTGAATCAGCACCAAGGGGAGTCTGGACTTGTGACTATAAGAGTGGGAAGGGCCACTCCATTTCCCATAGATTGTGTGAGGAAAATGCCCTTTATCATCTGACCGGCCTTGAATGATTGTTCCTTAAAATCCAGAACTCAAGTATGCTTGGGACACTGACCTCTGGATTCATTGTCTGTAGCCATAATTCTGTCAAAAATATATTTTTCTTCTTGCCAAACTATTAGAATCATACTTTTCAAGTTTGGCAAAGAATCATTTTCCCATGAGGGATAACATTTTTGGCTGCAACTTTTCCCTATTATAACCGCTGAAGCCTGGCTTCTGGTAACAGAGAATCCTGTAAGTATCAGCAAGACCAGGCGCAGGGCAGGGTGCGCTCCCAGAGTTGGGCAATATGTGGCCAGCTGAGGCTTTGTGTATGAGCTTGGAGCTTCCAAGCACGCTTCTGAATACAGAGCTGCCAGATGCAGACACTTGGCTGTGTATACAGAAACACACATGTACATACACATGCACGTGCAGGCATACACTTAGCTTTTTTTTTCAGAAGATGAAACTAATGAACACATGGTCAGGAGACAGCAGCACACTCATTGAGCAAGTCTCACTTCTTACCTCTTAAGAGCAGCAGCCTGGTTTAAGGTGTGGGGCAACACAAGGGAATTCATCCCAGTGAGGCCTGCATTTCTGCTTGAGTTCTGAGTGAGAGAGCAAGGGGTAAACATTAAAATTAGGGAAAATGGCAGTCTCATGCTCTATTAAGTGAAGTTGCAGATGGATCACACGTGGTTTTAGGGTGCTGTGTCTTTTTTTTCCTAATGAGACTTGTGGACCTATTCTTATCCGGCATCTGGGAAGGCTTGGGTATCCTCCATGGTACCCAGGGAAACCTACATCCCTGGTCGCATGTCAGCTTGGATCCTGAACTTTTACCCAGCTTTCTCATGATTGTTGAGCCCCTAAGGTGATGTCTAAGCCCCAGCCAGGGTTAAATATAAAATCCTGTCTGTTGGTGCAATTCATTAAAAGACAATCTGCCCATAAGAGCTACTTAAAGTGTCTACAGTATATTTTCTCCATAGACAAAATCAATAGAGACGATCAATAAAAGGAAATATCACAAATTTCCTGACAGCTCTAGTGGCCGAAACCGGGAAACAAAACCAAAGGGACGCCAACCTGGGGGGCCGTGCGGGTGGGTTTGTCACCCAGTCACAGGAAGACAGTCTAGACAGGCTGCCACAGTGCCGGGCTTGCCCTGAGAAGGCCGTCCATGGACACTCATCTGGTTATGCACAGGCTGTGCTTGGATCTCAGCCCTGGCCTGGGCATAGAAGGGCTGGGCGAGGCCTTGAGTCTGGGCTCTGCTGATGTTCGCTCATGTTCACTGGAACCGAGAGACCCTGCAGGACCGGGCACAGGAGCCCAGCGGGGCTGAAGCAGGCTCCTTTCCCTAGGTGGCCACACCAAGTGTTCATCCCTGTTCCCCCTCCCCCAGCAAAGCCTCGCAGCCCCTCACGGGATGACAGCACCCAGCACAGCCCACAGGGGACAGGAAGGGGCTGTCCTGGAGCTGGACACAGGGACAGCTCCCCGCCTACTGCAGGCAGCACAGGGAGATCATGGCTGTGAACACAGATCCCTGCACCCCATTTTCTCGTTTCCTTTCTTTCCTTTTGTTTATTCATTTTGCCATACTGGAGGCTGAACCCAGGACCATGCTGAACTACATCCCCAGCACCTTTTTACTTTCTAGTTTGAGACAGGGTCTTATTAAGCAGCTAAGTTGCCTAGGCTGGTGTTGAATTTACCATCCTTCTGCCTCAGCTTCCCAGAGTGCTGGGATTACAGGTGTGCACCACTCTGCCTGTCCTTTATCCCTCTTAAATGCTGAATCCACCTGCAGAAGGATGAGCCTCTTTGGAAGCCGGTTACGAGAGAATCAGATGTTCTTGCTGTCCTTGAATGTCAGAAATTCCATTCACAGCACCTGCTGCTGACTGGTGCTTTTGTGACCTCCACAGTAGAGGGGAGAAATGGAGACCTGAGCAGGGAACTCAGTGTGGGAGACATAAGGCCTGGCCTTCTCCTCCACTGTTGACCCCACGGCCCAATGCTTTATTCTCTCCCAGAAATTCTCTAAGTTCACCTCGGCTCCTGGTAAAAAATGCAAATCCTTTCTCTGGGTCACACAGGTTCTACCAGGAAACTTGGGTTGAGATCTAGGAATCTCCCCGTGAAATCCCTGAGCAACACATGGAGTCACTTTCCTGAGCCCCACCTTGAGAGTCCCTGTCCTGAGCCCCATGTGGAGAATCACTGTCCTGTGCTGTCTTCCCATCAGTCACCTGCATTTCTTCCCAAAGTGCGCTCTTTTCCCAGACTCCAGTGCCCCAGCAGCATTTGCACCCCTCCTGCCCTCAGCCCAGGGCCATGTGGGTTGGACCTGGGTCTACCATAGCACAGGGCACAAGGCCCTGGATGCTTGGAATCTGTGGCTGAGACGCGAAGACAACCAGGAGGGGTGGAGAAAGCAGCCTCTTCCCCCTTTGGAGCAGTACTGGACTGGGTGACCAGCAGTCCTGGGTGGCCATGGGTGAAACAGTGCCCCTTAACCAACTGCCCAGCCACCCATTGCTTGGCATTCACCTGAAAAACAGCGAGTGAACCAGACACGAGCCTGTGCTTGGGGGCGATGGGGGGCAGGCAGGGAAAACAGCGCCTGTGTCCATTTGTATATCAAGGACAGCGCGGCTTCACTGTCCTTCAGCGCTCCACTCTGCCAGTGAGAGCCACGATCCAAACACATTACTGTAAGAAGCCGTGAAACCAAAGTTTTGAATTTTTCTCAAGAATTCCATTTTTAATATCAAAACATCACCCAGCCCGTGTGCCTCATAAAAATAAGTGGATGTTTTCATTCATGAACCCATAAAGCAGATGAAAGTTGGAAGCCACCTAGTGCTTTCCATGCAGCTCATCCAGGTTGTCCAGACTTGGAGAAGAAACCATTTTATGTTCTGCCCATGGGGGAAACTGAGGAGACATCAGAGCCAGGTCCTGGGGTGACTGTGGAAAAGTTCCCACCAAGCACCCTGATTCAGAAGCACATCTCTCTGGGGGATGGAGCACAGCCCAGAGCCCATAGGCAGTATTTCCAGCTGCTGTCCCTGTCCCCAGGGCCTCCGGTCCTTCAGAGGCTCCTCTCCTCACACCTCTGCTTCTGCTGCCCCTTCTCCCCGAAATACTATCTCATCCTTTCCCTGCCATCCAGTACCTATCCCACATTACTCACTGTCTCCAGCACCTGGGATTCACCGAGCGGCTTCAGTCCCTGACTCCACAGCACTGTAACCCTGAAGACACCGTGTGGCCGTGTGGCTGTGTGGCCAGTAGCTGGCGATTCCCCACCTCCCCAAAGCACACATGGAGCATCCTACAGGCAGAATCCTGTCTGATTTATCTCGGTTTTCCAGGATGGATTGCCTTGCCAGGCATGGAATAACTGCTCACTAAGCACTTCTTGAAGGGGTCAATGGATGAACCAACACAGACCTGGGTGTTATAGGCAGCTGAGTTAGACAGAAATATTATAGGCAGTCAGACAGGGCCAGGCCCTCTAAGGAGCCAGTATGGAAGTAAAGATACCTTGCAAATGGAGATGTATTTGCCGTGGGCCAGACCTCAAGACAAAGGACTAAACAAATGTAACCACACACCTCCCTAGGTATGGGCATCAGGAAATGATATTCTAAATAGGTAGCAATCACCTTGAACAAGGCAGGAAGAGTCACTAGCCCAACCCTCCTCAGGAAAAGCCCCTGTTCTGTGTTCATGCCCTCTTGCTACATGACTCGCTTCCCCATTTGATCCTAATTTAATCAATTTTACCTGAACAATTATACTTGCAATCTTATTGGCTGACCATAGTTCTGTCCCACTCATACCCACCTTGTAATTTCCCATTCTCCCCTTGCCTCGAACCCACCTCACCTTGTGGTATTGCTCTATAAAGTTCCTGGGAAGGGTAAGGTCCTTGTCAACCCACTCGGGCCCCCTTCTGTCCCTCTCTTGGACAGAAGCTTTCTTTCTGTCAATAAATATATTCTGCTCTTAACCTCCGTTGTTCCTAAAATTTATTCTTCAGTTTTAGAGAACACGAACACATCCCAGATATTCAGGTTGGGAGTTTCTATTTTCTTGTATCATGGTCACTAAGAGAAAAAGATGCCATCTCAAACCCCACATTGTTCCTCAGGAAAGCTGAAAGGAGAAAGCCCATTCAACTTTCCAGCCAGCTTTCCCAGGGCTGAGTCCCCCACCACCACCATCTAAGGAATGTAAACACTGTGCTACAATTCAGATTCCTTTCTGGACAAATAACTTCTTCCATAAAACAAGGAGGAAGGAAACTGACTCTGTGTGTGCGTCTGTGTGTGTGTATATGTGTGTGTGTGTGTATGTGGTTGTGCTGGGCTGCAGGGAGCAAGCTTGTGTTTGTGGATGTCCTGGGTATTTGGACAATGACCACTCAGTGGGTGGGGACCCATCTCTTAAGGCCTATCCCATTTCAGGGGTGGGGAGCATGTTTGAAGGCTTTCTTCCCTGGAGAGGAAGACTAACACTCAGCCTGACTTGGGTAAGAAAACCCCAGGCTCCCACAGTGGGGCTGCTCTGGCTCCTTCAGTACAAAGGCTGGAATTGAGCTGGTGTCAGCCTCCCCCAGGGGGCTGGAGCCAGGCTGCAGACTTGTTTACCCAGCCTCAGGCCAGGCAGCCCCCAGCCCCTGCTGGGCGTCTGCTCCCTGTCTTAGAAAGAGGAGTAGTTCTTCATCCCTAAGCAACTCCCTCACACAAGCTTCAGGAAGCTAATCCTTTTTTTTTTTTTGGTTTTTCTCCGGTATCGGGAACTGAACTCATGACCTTGCGCTTGCCAGGCAGGCGCTTTGCCACTGAGCTAAATCCCCAGCCCAGGAAGCTAATCCTTAGGTAGAGAGTGGGAAGCTGCAGGGTTAGGAAAGGGAGTCTGTAGAGAGTTTTGTGTTGTTAGTAGGATGAGCTTTGCTTTGCACATCTTAGTGAGGCACATACAGGAAGAAGGAAGAGAAGAGGGGGTGAGAAGGGAGAAGGGAGAAGGGAGAACATCAGCCTTCACAGAGTCCTGTCTCATGATGCAGCTGTAGATGTGTGATCTCACTTTCCCCACTAGGTACTGAGAGTTGTGTGGCTAGATACTGGCCGAGCACCACAATACAGGTCAGAGGGCTGGAGATTGCCCAAGGCCACAAGGCTGGTGTGCATGGTCAGGAGGTACTGGGATGAGGGACACAGGCAGGAGATATGGGGGCATGTGGCAAGGGAGATGCCAGCTGCACGGAGAGGAAGATGGGAGCCACAGGGCCAGGGGACATGGGGATGGGGACACGTGGCCAAGGGAAATGGGGGCCACAGGACCAGAGGAAAGGGCGGCCATGAAGTGAATATAGCCTGGGCCAGATGATGAGCAAAGATCAGGAGGAGGAAGGTAGTTAGAGAAAACAAAAGTGAGTTTTGTTAGAAAAGTTTAAAATCAAGTCAGTTTAACTTTCTTGAGTGCTTTTCTTGTCAAGCATCACCCCATTTAATCTACAAGATTTCTGTAGGAAACTTTCACAGGTAAGGAGATGCAGACAGGTCACCCCAGCTGCCCACAGCCAGAGAGCTTGGCATGGGTGGAGTTAGGGCTCAGGCTGGGTGGCAGGGATGCCAACCACTGCTGGGGAGGACCGTGCTGCTGCTCGGCTCCAGAGGAGCAAGAAAATGAAGCATGGTCTCTGATGGACCAGCAGGGTAGCAATATGCTCCAAAACCTCACATCAGGGAGGCAGAACCTCAGGATCTCAGGGATGGGTGAGGAGAAGAGAAGCAGAGGCAGGAGTGGGGCCAGACCAGCATTTCCTGGTGGCTCATGTATCTGCAGCCCCTTCCCTCTCCTCCCAGATGTGGATCTAGCGCAGGCTTCCCCAAGGCAGGGTACTCAGCTCCTCTGAAAGGATAAATGAAGACTCTGTGAGCTCATTTGTTGGGGGCTATGGAGAGGAGATGGGTCCCCATGTTATCACTGGTTTGAACCATCACAGGCAGAGGTGACTGCAGTTTTTCAGAGGCTAGGTCTCAAAAACCAACACTGCTGCCATCTTGTTTGCTGGGTCACTCATCTTTGCAGCCCTAAGCATTCATGGAGAAGTCCAACTACCATAGGCTGCCATGTTGTAAGGAAGCCCAGGTTGCCTGCAGAGGCCCTGCATTCTGGCCAACAGCCTCAAGCAAGGCCCCTACCAAAAGCCACCATCAGCCACCAGATAGGAGAGACTTTCCAGATGACTGTGGTGCCCAGCTGTCAAGTCATCCACTGTCCATCTCTGTACCTGCTCAACAGAGACTGTAGACATCCTGGGACAGAGATGAACTATGCCATCCAGCCCTGCCAAAATCCATAACATAAGCCCGGCATAGTGGCACAAACCTGTAATCCCAGCACTCAAGGAGGCAGAAGCAGGAGAACTGCAAGTTGGAGCCCAGTCTGGACTATAAAGTGAGACTTTGCTTCAAAATTAAAGAAGAGCTGGGACGTAGCTCTCTGTGAAGGCCCTGGGTTTAATCCTCAGTGCCAACTGTCTCCACAGAATCCATGAGCACAATACATTGGTGGTTCCCTGCCACACATCTTGAGCTAGACTGTTGTACAGTGATAGTTACTTTTTCTGGAAGGGTCCTATGTCCCTTCCTTATCCCCCACACCAAATTATTCCTTTTTGGTAAACTGGTAGATACTCATGGCTACGCCTCATGGACTGCATGGCTGATCCCAGTGGCATTCTTTGATAGGGGCCCTTAAGTCCCTCTTGATGAGATGAACCATTTGCTTCCCAGCAGCCTCTCCTAACTGGTCCAGGTCCGCAATGGCCCCTTTCTCACCCCTCCCTTTAGTTGACAGCTCCCCACCCCCAGCCGCAGTCTCTTTTGGATGGCAAATGCCTTTCCACCCCTTTTGCTCCAGGGCAGAAGCTTCTTGTCCCCTCTGGAGCCCCTGGAAGCTCTCTACCACCTCCAAGCAGCCAGGGGCTCCTGGGGATGAAACTGCTTAGTGATCTCTGGTGGCAGTTCCACCCTGCTGCATGATTCCATGGTGCTTAAAATTCTTCAAAGACCTAGGTGATCTCTTGTCTCCTAAATCAGTGTCTAGTAGGAGGCTTTTCCTCCTCTCAGCAGCCATTCATTGTGGTTCCCAGTGAGGAAGCAACCCTCATTGCCACTACACAGAGCTCAAAGTCTGTAGCCCAGCTGAGGCTTGGTTTTATCTGAATTGACTCTGAAATTGCAACTAACAGCAAGAGCTGTCAGTGTTGAATGTACAATGATGGATGTTAATAGGTACTTGTTGGTACCCATAGGTAACCCTCTGAGTTCAATTTCTCTGCCTGCAGTATGCAGATAAGAATTTCTACCCAGGGCTGTGAGGACGGACTGAGAGAACGTGAGTCATCAGATACAGTAGAAGTTAGACTGATTGGAAGATGAGGTCTAACACCTTGTTATTATTTTTGCCGTATTTGTTACTATATGTGCCCATCCAGCAGCAACTCCTATTGGTTCTGCCTTCCTGCTATCCCCCATCTAGCTATTTCTTACCATCTCTTCTGCAATCACCTGGCATTCTCCTCTCTGGTCTGCTGCCTTTGTCCTGGGCACTCTGTTCCTTTATGCAGCAGCCAGAAGAGTCTTGTTAAATCCTTACCCATCTCTTCTGGACACCCAGTGCTTCAATCACATCCCTTCTTGCTCACAGTAAAGTTCTTACAGCAGCTTTGTCCTGTGCTAGGTCTCACCTCAAGGCATCCATGCCTTCCTCTTCTCTTCCTCTTCTGCCTTCTCCCCTGTTATTACTGATTCATTGTGTCAACTTGAGAAGTTTAAAGAAGCTTAACTAAGTGACTCAGTAGTTCCGACATCCTTGTACATAGACAACATGGGCTAGGACAGCTGTGCATGTCCTAGGATGTTGTAATGGTTGATACATTATGTCAACTTGAGAAATTCAGCTAAGTGGCTGAGCAGGGAGCCAGGGTCCTCACTTTGTAAACATCCTGAGCCTGTGCAAGAGGAGGGAACAGAGATAGTGTGAGTGATACACTCGTCCTAGGGCAGGAAGCCTGCATATAATAAAAGAGAAATAAGGAAGGATTCATTGCTGGTTCTTCAGAGGAGCTCCAGTCTTTGCCTTCAGTTTGGATGTCACCTCCTGGCTTCTAACACATACTGTTCTGCTTCCACCTGTGACTCTTCAGCCTTCTGGCATAGATTCTCCAGCCTTACATTGCAGACCCATTGGTCTCCTGATACAGATTTGCACAGAACATTGCAGTGAGCTCCAGACCTGGCACTGAACCTTTTAGCCTCCAGCATGCAGACATCCTCTGCATGATTCCTCATCCAACTCTATGGCTGGCCATCAAAAGCCAATCTTGTAATTTCTTATATATTTGTATATCTTGTGTTATACGTGTTTCTGTAGTAAACTCTGATTTATACACCCCTCCTTCCTGCTCCCCCTCAAACAGCACACACAAGTCTCAGAGCTCTGTGGTGTCTGTTTCTCTCATGGTGCATTGACTTCCTCCAATGTTGTGGAGGACCACCTGGGTGACTCTCCTTGAAAGAGGAGCAGTTGCTTCCATTTTGGCTGAGCCTGACCCTATTTCCATATATTGACATGTACAGAGCTGGCTAGGACTTTTCCTTATCGCTTCAATTGGCCTTAAGCAATGATATCAGTCCAGCTGAGGTGGTGATGGTAGCCTCTGAAGATGGCAGGCGCATTTCCTTGGATTCCCCCCCCCATTGTTCCTTAGTGTGAGCCTGGATGAGATGGGATGAAGAGCCAATGCCCTACGCTGTTGGCTGGGATTCAGCCTGGAGATAGAGGCTATGATTTCTTGGGGCCTGAAAGATTATACATCACAGCTGAAGCACCTGACCCCAAAACATTAGATACTATCTCAATTGTATTGTGCAGATTACTCTTTCTGCATATCCTCCTCTCTGCACTGGCAGAGGTGATTTCAGACCTCCTGCCTAGCCCGGCTCACAGCACTCACTTACTTCCCGCATTTTCACAGTCACTCATCCTCAAGCCACTCCATTCTTCATGAATGAATAAAACCTGGATTTGGCCCTGGGTGGAGGTCTCCATTCCAGATGGCCATCACTGTGGCTACACTTAGGACCCTTTGTATCCCCATAACTACAAATATGCCTAGTGTCTTTATTATCACCAAGGGTTGCACTGGAAGTAGATTGGAATTAACTCCCTAGAATTCCAATAACTCGCATGGGATTACAAATGTAAACTTCCTGGGCTGCGACAGGGGCTGGGAAGGACTGTCTACACAAGGTTGCAGTGCCATCTTCTCTCTGAGTTCTCACCTGAGCTTCCCATTTCAAACCATCCCCCTCCTCTGTCTTTGCTTTATTTTTGTGCTGTTGATTGCTTTCTTTTTAATTTGTGTTTATTGTCTACATTTCCCAATAGAATCTAAGGTCCACAAGAGCAGGGGTGGCCACTCTTTTTCCTTGCTGTGTCACTTGCGTCTGGGGCAGTACCTGGTCCAACACAGAGCCTTAGGGAGAAGGCTGGGTTGATCGTGGGCCCTGGAAGCCTTTGGTCCCCTGCTTCCATTTCCTCTTCATGAAGATGACTACTGTGCAATTCCTGCCTCTGCCACAGTTTAAAGAGCAGAACCCCCCGGCTACCCTGTTCTAGCTTGGGAATGTAAAACGATCAATGGCTTGGGCAAAGATATAATGGAAGGGGAAGGATGCAGGAATCCTAAAAAGACTGATCTCTTCTGCTTGCTGTTCAGAGGCCCCCAGGAAGCAAGTGTGGGCCTCCTTCTCAGCAATCCCTGTTGGAGGGCAGTTAACATAGGATGTGTTTAACTTTATGATGCACGTTCGGTGGAGCCCATACCGTGAGTGCTGGGCTTGATCTGCACCCACACACACGCCCCATGGTAGGAGACTGTTGCATTTCCAGGGAGGAGCTGGAGTTGCTAGTCCATCAGCCACCAGATCATGAGGGGAGACACTGGCTGTACAGCATCCTGCAGTGTTCAGCAAGTTGCCTGTGATACTCAGAACCTCATTGGGAAATGAGCTTTGTGTTAGATGATTTTATCCAGCTGTGACCAGTGTTCTGAGTCCATTTAAGGCAGGTGAGGCTGAGCTATGAAGTATGAAGTGTGATCAAAATATACAGTGAAGATTAAATTATTTTTAAATTGAGTGAAAAACACATTGCCATAAATCCTTCTCAGAATCCTCCCCTTGCTTCAGACACACTTAGCTTATCATTTCTGCTACTTTCTAAAGCAGTTCTGGAAGGTGATATGTGATCAAAAATACAGTGAAAGTTGCTACCAAGGGCCATCCAACAGAAGGGCAGGATCCTAGAAACATGACACTGTGTCCTCATCCACTTTATTCACCGGATCAGGCACCATGTGACTTTTGCTCTTCCCCAAAGTCAAAACAACCATGAAAGATCAGTGTTTTCAATCAGTCGGGACATGAGGCAGCCAGGACAGCACAGCTACAGTGCTGAGGTGAGAAGCATCCAAGGAGGAGAGCCAAGGCAAGCAGGGGCCCCTGGTTCTGACAGAGGCGAGTCATTTCCGAGCCCTGGACCCTTCTCCAGATGTGACACCGGCCGTGGTCCTGGGCTTACTTGCTCACATGGAGCAGCCTGAGCAGAGGCCTGAGAGAGAAAGAGGCTGGGGCGGGGCTCAGGGAAGAGCAGGGCCTGGGGCTCCAGGTGCCACAGGGTGACTGAGCTAATGATGGCGACACGTGCTGGACTCCACCAGGGAATGGGGGAAGTCAGCACCTTTCCACAGGACTCCTTCTCGCCATCTTTCAAAGAAAGAACACACTGTTCAGAGATTATTTCCCATAGTAGCCAGATTTTAAACATTCGTCTGCATTTTGAGTTATCTTTTGGAATTAGGTGTTATAAAAAGCACAAGGCTCTGGCTCCCTTTATTTACATTTCCCTGAAATACAACGAGAAGCCTTTTGTGTCTTTCATAACATCTTAAATTTTAAAATGACCAGCTCTGGGCTCTAAATATGGTTTGGCTGACTGAGGCTGTGTCCTGGCTCTTCCATGGATAGTTTTAAAAAACCTACTTACAAACCTCACAGTTCGATTGAGGCAATGTCTAACAAAAATACGTTATGAAACCCTAAAGTTATCTCCAGAGTTTTACAAAATTCTAAAGATGAGATGGTTTGGTCAAACATGTTTGGAAGGTGTTAGAGGAATGGTCAGAAACACAAGTCCAACATTTCAATGGTGATTTATCAGTAAGCAAAGGGATTTGAACCTATGGAGTCTTTGTAACAAGACATCTTTTCATAAGGATAACTAGAATAAACAGCATATACTATTTTAAACGTTCTGTGCACACACAAATCTTAAAGTGAGCTTTCCGCAGTTTGAAGGTGATCTATTTGCAAGGAGAACGTGAGACTATTCATATTTGCAAAAGTCAACTTTTGTCACTTTCCTATTGTCTTTAATAAAGGTTGTTACCAGGGTTTCAAAGTTTCTGGGCTTGTAGTGCTTGTGCCCAGGTGTCCATTCAACTGGGCCTCTGCTTAACAGGAAGTGAAATGTCACAGGCTCCAGGACCTGGTGCTGATTTAAGAATTCTGCACTCCACCAAATGCAGCTGGGTTCTGGTTGCCTCCCCTCCATGTAACATCCAAGACTTGGGCACATGAGCAGGGCCAGTTGTCCTTTTGCCGTCTGTGATCTAGCCACTAGATACTTACTCAATCTGTGATATGAAGATCACTCTTTCTGCATCTTTCTCTCTCTGCATGTTGCAGGGATGCTTTCAGGCCTCCTACCTAGCCCAGCTCCCAGAACTCACAAACTTCCTGCCTTTCTCTCAGTCACTCATCCCCTCTCCATGAATTAATAAAACCTGGGTTTGGCCCTGGGTTAAGGCCTTTGTCCTGGTTGCCCATTGTTCTGACTGGACTGAGGACCCTCCTGCCTCCCTACAACTACAAATATGCCTTCATGTCTTTATTCCCACCATGGCTTGCACTGACAGTGGTAACTGGAATTAATTATTGTAATTCTAATAACTTTTCCCTGGGACTACAAATGTAAACTCACCCGGATGACAATGAGGTCTGGGAAGGGCTTCCTATGCAGAGCTGCTCTAGAAAGTTGCAAAAGCAGCGGAATAAGTATGTGTAGGAGGCACAAATCTTGAGAGGGACTCATGGCAATGTGCCTTTTACTGAATACAATTTTTTATAAAACAAAAAAAGGGCTGAGGATATAGCTCAAGGGTGCAGCACCTGCCTGGCGAGGTCTTGAGTTCTATTCCTGGTACCAAAAAAAGAAAAAAGAAAAAAAGAAAAACAAAAAACCCCCCAAGAACTGACCTTATTTTTTTTAATCACAATGCATATTTTTGGGGTATTTCAATTCTCATGATCTCTATTTGACAGCGTTGAGGGGAAGACAAATACAACAACATGTGAGGAAACTAAAGTAATGCTGGGGACATGGTAGGTGCCCCAAACTTATGTCTGAGCGTGGCAACTAAATTTCCTGCCCCGTGGCTGCCAGCCCTTTATCACACATGGCTCAGAAACCACAGCGCTGCCTTCCCAGCAGTGTGACATGTGCCCTGTGGCCTGGGGGCCTCAGTGGTCACCAAAGGGGCAGCTGAGTCATGGCTTGTGGGGTCTCTGCAGCTTTGGGAAAGATCCCTGCCGCTGGAGAGGTGCAGCCATGGCTGCGGTCTCAGGGACCATTGGGCGGGTCCCTGAGGGTGGTGGGAACCTGTGCCTGTGCTCCAGGCCAGAGCAGTCTCACCCAGTTGTCTGTGCTGCCCAAAACCTGTGGTTTCCAGGCAACTGAAATGTGGACAGTGTGAATGAGGAAGGGATTTAAAATTTAGTCTTAACGCGAGTAGCCAAATGTGGCTATTGGTGACAGTGTCGGAGGATGAGGCAGAGGAAACCACACAAGTGAGGTCCTAGGAGCAGAAGGCCCTGAGGCTGCAGAACCGGTACTGGAGGTGAGGACACACGAGGCGTGGGGTGGTCACTTGCAAGTGTCTGAGTGGCCTTTTCCAGGCAGTGATGGTTTGTGAGCGAGGTGGTGATCCCAGCTCTCCTCACAGCCTCTGATCCGGCGGGAGACAAGAGATGGAGGCTCTGATCCTAGGAGATAGAGACGGGGAGTAAAGACATTGAGACTCATTTCTGCAAAAACCCAGGCATGCATGCTGGGCACTGTCCAAACCAGGTAGAGACCTGGCTCACCACTGCCTGAGTTAGGAGTCCTTAAGAAGTCCAGCAATAAAACTCCGAACAAGGTCTGCTGGGCTCCAAAGCCCTAAAAGCAAGTGTCTAACACACTGTGTCCCTGTTTTCAGTCTCCTGAGGAAGGAGAGTTGGCTCCTGGCAGTGGAATGAGACGGAAGAAGGACACCAACCCCGCAGGGCAGCCCGGGCCCTGGTCTGTCGGTGTAACAGAGCTGCGCTTTCCTCCCCAGACTTTCTGAGGGGGACCTGACTCTGTTGTCAGCCGGGCTCCTCCGGTCTCCCACTGAGCTGATGCAAGCCCAGGTCAGGCCACGCAGAGACCAGGCCTTACATTTGTGAGCCCGTAGGCTCTTCTGCATTTAAGGAACCTTCTATATAGACAGAGGCTTATTTCCATTTTAGGTATCTTCACTTTGCAAGCAATTAGCTGACTTACTGATGGAAAGGGTTTTTTGTTTTTTTTTTTTCTTTTATAACTGTTTCCTTGAAGAGCATTAAAATGTTAAATACATGAATTTGAGCAGGACGTGGTGGCACGTAGATGTAATCCCAGGATTCTGGTAAGCTGAAGCAGGAAGATCACAAATTTGAGCCCAACCTGAGCACACGAATTGTGAGAATCTGGTCTGGATTTGAAGGCTGTAAGACGTGCCCAGGCAAGCAAGCAGGAGCTGCATCAGCTGCAGGAGCTGCAGGAGCTCTGTGGGCTCAGTGCTGTCACCTGCAGGGCCTGCGAGGTGGCGCAGCATACAGAGAGCTTCAGCACCAGGGTTTGTCTCCTCTTCAGGGCCGCTGGCCAGCACCAGCCCTGGGACTGGGGTCATCAAGCAGATCCCTTTTAAAGGGAAGAGGAGGTGAAAGAAGAGAAGGGGATGCATCTGCTCAGGAAAGCACGCGCCACCAGGTGCTCAGTGAGCAGGCAGTGGGCTGCAGCAGGCGACTGTGTTTCAAGCTCACACAGGAGCTCATGGGGTTGCCATCCCCACCCCAAAGCCGGCGAAGGAGGCCAGGCCTAGGCACCTAGGTCCTGAAGCCTGTCCGTGTCACAGTGCACCATGACAGGTTATTTTTACATCTTTCCAAAGTGGAAAGGAGCACATAACTGAGCTGACCAAGTGAGATGGACAGTCAGAGAGAACCCTATTTCTGAGGTAAGTGGGGAACCCTGAGCCCCTGCTTTAAACATCAAGGTCCTTCAAGCAGCAGTTTTCACTCACTTAGAGTTGTTTCTTTGATTGCCAGGGCTGAACTTTGTCCCTTTGTAAGTGAAGCTATTTTTATTCATTCAAGTCAGTGGGAATGAATTAATTAATGTGGACCAAAATACAAAAGGAGGCCCCTTGTGTGCATTTACTAACTCACAGCCTCTGCTAATGAGCTTAACGGATGGGCTTGCTGGTGCTGCCTTTAGACCACAGTCACCGTGTTCAGGCTGACTGCCCCATGGAATAAACAGAGCTTTTGTTGCTGGGTTTTTGAAACAAGGTCTTGCTAAATTGTCCAGGCAGCCTCAAAGTCGAAATCCTCCTGCCTCAGCCTCTGGAGTGCTGGGATTACAGGCATCTGCTGTCACACGCAGCTTCAAACAGAACTTCTTATGATTTACTGTATGTACCAATCGGGCAGGAGTCTTGTTAAAGTGCTGCCCCTGCTCTCAGTCTGGGTGGGGTCTGAGACCCAGTGTCTGAACAATCTCTCCGGGGAGGTCAGTTCTGCCCACCCAGCACAAACACCTTGAATTTCAAGGAACCAGAAGACACTGAGATGCCTTTGAATCATCAAAATATGTTTTAATTGCTTGCATATTAATTATATCATATTGCTTCCTAATGTGTGAAGAATCAGTGAACTATTCCAGCCAAATCAAAACATAATACAACCACGTTCTTACCGATTTGGACACTGAATTTACAAAAATCTGTTCTTTCCCCCAGGCTACCTTATGTTATCTTTGGAAAGCCTGAGGGGTTGCTGCCTTCAACCAGAGAGTAACTTGGGCTCCACTGGAATTATTTTCCAAACTAGAAGGAACAGTAATGACTTCCACTAACTTTTGAGAAGGGTCAAAAGTAAACTTTCTCCCTTTCCAGGTTCTCCAGCCTCTTTGTACTCAGGGAAATGAGGATAGAGCAGTAGACATGGAGGCCTACTTTAAAACCCCAAACCATCTTCTCATGTTTCTGGGGTTCATTATGGGGACATTTATCTGGGCTGCAGTTCCTGAGAGCAAAGACGAACACATTCTCAGGTGACAGAGCACCTAAGAACGCCTAAGGGATGGACTGTTCGTGGCAGTAATGAGCAGAGTGACCTGTACACAGCCTGCCATTAATGATCTGCTTTGTCTGGGGTCCGTTCAGTTACACCTGTTAGTGCTGCAGTAGCGAATGTCCACCCCCTATGTCCACCTTCTATTTCCACCAGGAATTGCACTGAGAATGATGAGTCCAGCAGAGCTACAGTCTCTCTTGGAACTGATTTCCTCCCACATCAATTAAAATATGCAGTGAAGGCTTTGGGTTCTCCCAAACTCTTCCTATTTCCACAAATAAAATGTGTGCATTTGATGCTTCAGTGCTAGTGGCTGCCTAGGTGTCTTGGAGAATATAGTGTCTCAATGAGAGTGAGAGGGCATTAGGGAAATGAGTGAGGACACAGTGAGAGACAAGGCAGCATCTGCCCCGGGAGCAAAGCACCTGTGTGTACACAGTGGCGTTTCACCAAGTGGCCTCAGTGACCTGCATGGACAAGACCCATAGGCCGTGAAGGGCAGGCAGCTCTAGAGTGCAGAGAAGGCTGCTGATGCCAAGGTCCTGAGGTCACGTGTACACCTGGATCAAAGTGTGTGGTCCGAGGGATGAGAACCTGTGATTGGTCTGGCATGGACCATATGACCTCCCTGTTTGCTAGAAGTGTGTGTGTGGCAGAGGGAGGGTTGCTTAATGCTTGGCAGATCTCAGTAAAACTGTATTTTGAGCAATATTTCCCAAAGGGGATTTTGCTCTTCTCTTATGGAAAAAAATTCATGCCTGCCACAGCTTTGGGCAAATTACCTAATATATTTGACCTTTGGATAGTTTGTGTAATGAAGAAGTTGGATTACATACTTTCTGAGGGTCTTTTCATAATCAAAAATGTCTAGTTCTATTATCTTATAAATTATGACACTTTATAGAGTCATCTCACAGTTGACCCCCATAAGCAGGCAGAGGTGATGCTGTTTCATCTCCTTATAAGGTTGGGAAATTGGGGGCTGGGAATATAGCTCAATGGCATAAGTGCCTGCCTGTCAAGCACAAGGTTGTGAGTTCGAGCCCTGGTATCACAAAAAAAAAAAAAAAAAAGAAAGGAATTGAAGATTGGGAAACTGAGGCTCACAGAGTTAAGTAATTCCCTCAAGTCATTAGAATGACAAGTGGTAGAACTAGGAAGATATATTTTATTTTTGGTTTGGTTTTTTTCTCTGGTACTGGGAACCGAACTCACAACCTTGCACTTGCCAGGCAGGCGCTTTACCGCTGAGCTAAATCCCCAGCCCAGAAGATATATTTTAGGTTCAAATATTTTAGGTTCAAATACTTCCTCCATTAGGGAAATCAGTTTCACTTATTCTGTAATGGGCACTAATCAGTTGGTGAGAAGCTACTATACATCAAGCCAGGGTTGGAAAATGGCTTAGATGAATTAAATCTTGGATATTTAAATGTATTACTTTGCTGCTGGTGAGAGATTCCAGAACTGTTCAATAATGGGATTGTTTTCTTTACAGTGGGGACCCTGGGAAGCATGGCTTGGGGATGGGAAGGAATTCCAGTTGAGGGAGACTGCTTTGGCATGAGATTGAGAGAAAGCCTAGGGGAACTGCTTATTATCTTCCAGCTCACAAAGCTGGATGTGGTCAGCGAAGTCACTGCTGTTTGTTTTAAGATTTCTCTAAGTAAATATTTATACCACACAATCAATGGAGTCTGAAAGCCAGTAGGATGTTTTATTTCTAATAAGACAAATTAACTGGACATTCTCTGCATCAACAAACATCTATTAAGATAACTGGGGAATAATTTAGAGGTTTAAGGTCTCTTTTTAAGCAAGTATATCTGTTTAGCATTAAAAGAAATTAAAGATTAATTTGATTAAGACTTTAAAAATTTAGCCAGGCATAGTAGCACACATTTGTAAATCCAACCCTAAGGGAGGCTGAGGTGGGAAGGTTGCAGCTTTGAACCCAGCCTTGGGCAACTTTGTGACTTAGTGAGAGGTTCACTAATTTCAAAAAATAAAAAAAGGTTGAGGCTATACCTCAGTGAAAGTCCTGAGTTCAATCCCCAGTACCTCAAAAAAAAAAAAAGACTTATTGAAAAGCCTTAGTATATTCCTTGGCCTGCCAATTAATAAATGCATCCTTGAGAAAATAAATATAAATATTAAAACAATGCTCACTGAAACATCTAACACAGCAGTAAAAAGTTGGAAAGGTCATAGGTGAGAGATTAGGAAGGTTGTGGTAACTTCATACAATAATTATTAAAAATAATGCTGCCAAAGAATAATTAGTGACAAGAACATTCCAAGAGTGTAGCCATGAGAATGTGGACTCGAGAGATTTGACCTGGCTTCTGAATCTCACTCAGTTAATTCCCCTTGTGGGACCGTGGACGATTTGGGCTTCATTTTCCTCAGCCGTAAAACGGGGCCAACGCTAGTGTCTCCCTCTCAAGCTCGTTGAGGGATGAGTGAGGCGAGGAGTGTAAACTGCTTCTCACAAAGCCAGTCACTCTCAGAAATTTATAAAACAGCATGTTTCCTTCTTTGATGATTTGTATTTTCTACTTTTTAATGAATGATTTATGTCAGTTTGTGTCAAAAGAAGAACATAGAAAGTTATTTCATTGAAAAAGACTTCAATTTTTTATGGTGAAATATGAATACATGTGCAATTTAGCATCTTGTATGTCTCATATATATGGATCATAGTTTCCGGTATAGAGTTCAGTAGTGTTGGGTACATTCACATTGTTGTACCACCAATCTCCACAGCTCTTCTGTCACATCCTACAAAACCTAAATTCTAAGTCCATGAACGAATGTCCTCCACCCTCCCCCCTTGCCAACCATTCTGCTCTCTGGCTCTCTGACTCTGCCCTTTAGATACCTCAGAGAAGCGGAGTCATATATAGTTATGTCCTTTATTTTCTTCTGAGGCGGGCTCTTGCTATGCAGTTCGGGCCGGCCTTGAACTCACTATAGATCCCAGGCTGGCATTGAACTTACAGGAATCTCCCTGCCTCAGCCTCCCTAGGGCTGAGATGACAGGACTGTGCCACTACTCCCAGCTAGTGTTCATCCTTTTGCAGATGGCTTATTTCACTTTGCAGTGTCTTTGAGAACTGTCTACGTCCTGTTCGAATTTCCTTTCTTCTAAGCCTGAATCATACCTGTAGTATACATACATACCAGGTTCCCTTTTTCCCTTCATCCCTTGCAGGGTACCTGGATTCCTTCCCCTATGGGTGTTGTGAATAATGCTTCCTGCACCCAGGTGTACAAATATCTGAAGTTGTTTTTTAGAAAACAAAATTATCACTGATGTGCCTACTTCATTTGTTACAGGTGAATTACACAAGATACTTACACATAGGTGCTACAGGCGATTGTGACCCTAGATCTCTTCTTTGGCTCTGAGAGTACTTCAGACCTGAATAAATACACAAACATCAGGTATTTGTCATGGACTTACCCCACGTGAGGACTGTGGAATCAGATCTTTTCTCTTCTCACTCTGCCAGGTCTTCCATGCTTTCTCCCCAAGGTTTTCTCATGGCCCAAGGTGGTTGCTGGAGCCCCAGTGTGTCATCCTGTCTATATTCCAGCCATCAGGAAAAAGGAAAGAAAGGATGAATATATCCCTGTTTAAAGATCCCTTCTATTTTTGTCCCATCAGCCAGAAGTTGGTCATGGGATCACTCCTGCCTGTAAGAAAGCCTGAGACAAGTGGTCTCCACTGCTGACACACTTAAGGAACAGATTTGGTCTCTGCCAGAGTCATATCCCAGGAGTGCACATCTGAAGGCGAGAGCTCAGCTGTTCCCCTCCATGTCCACAGCAAGGGAGACGGTGCAGTGAGATAACTGTGCTCTGCTCTGCTCTGCTCTGCTCTGCTACTGCCAACTCAGGAAGAGACCAAGTTGTTCTTTAGGGGATCAAGGGGACCCTAGGACTGCAGGAGCCAGGCAGGACTCAGTGTCCTGGACCTCAACAGCCTTGATGCTCCCTCCTGCACTCAGCAGAGATAGGACTGCAGCTTCAGAGTCCAGGACGCTGGCATTAGGTGGGTGAGTCTGTCTTGACTTCCAGACAGCACACAGGACCCTCTCCTCAAAGACCCTTCCCTGTGAGCTAGGATCACTGGTGCCTACCCAGCAAGGGGTCTCATCCCATCACTTCCAAGATGAGAGCAACTAGCTCTAATCAGTGCCCTCCCACCAGTCAGTCCATACAGGAAATATTTTAGATGTTTCCATGGAAATTTCAGACATCTATGCTTTAGTTGCAGAACTGTTTTAATCATACAACAGGAGGATCTGTGACTTCCAGCCTGCTTGGTTTGGCTCTGCAGTGTTTAAATGAACAAGTGCTGTGTCCAGAAGCGAAGCTTTCCCTGGTCCCGTTGTCCTGGAGGCAGGGACTGGGAGAGACCTGGAGGGAGTCAGGGCCACTGAAGAAGTAAAGGGCAGGGGTTAGTTATGAGAATATTAATTCAAAATAGAAAAAAGCAGTGTTTGTTTTTAAATTTCATACAAATGTGTTAAAAATGTCTTGGTCCCATCACTTACCAAAGTGCCCAGCTTTAGGAAGGGGTCAACTTCTCAGCCTATGAAAAGAAACTCAAGGTAACAAAAGATGATGAAAACTGATTCAGGGAGATACCAGCTCAGTGACGTCTCAGTCCAACTTTAATAACAGTCATACATTAGTGAGGCCACGTCACTGAAGCAATGCTTTCGTCCTCAGTCCTGTGCTTCCCGCCTCCTCAAAAGAGCAACGTCAAAGCCCCTGAGATTCTGGAGGGACACTGGAGGCCCTGGGGACCCAGAGGGCTTCCTGGAAGCCGCTGTGGTGCCCGCTCTATCTGAAAGATGAGACACTAACTGGCTATAGCAAATCCCCGAGGAGAGCAGTCCCTCAGCATCTCAGCCTAGAGACTGAGAATAAACTCACTGCTCAACTGTGAGCTAAGCTGCAGTCTGCTTTTTACAGTGTGATTTGGGTGACTGGTTCCAGCGCAGTTCAATAACTATTTCAGTTGCTATTGTCCCAATCCTGTAACATAATTTGCATCATATCTAAAATATCCAAGGTCTTCTCCTGTAATTCTGATGACTCATGACCCGAGAAGGCAGAGCACCTGTCACAGAGCGCCATGGTCGGGAGTGGAGGGACTGCTCCAGTGACCTCTGCCACGAACTCTCCATATGGTCCTGAGCCAGTGACTCCCTCTTGGTGCTTAGAGTTTTCGCTTTTTTTGGTTTTGTTTTCTTTTCTGAGACAGCCTCTGACTATGTAGTGCAGGCTGGGCTTGAACTCACTATGTAGCCCAGGCTGGCCTTGAATGAGCAGTGATCCTCCTGCCTCAGCCCTCTGAGTACCAGAATTATAGGCATGTGCCACCATGCCTGGCTCGAGTTTTCACTTTTAAAGGGAAAGGCAGGGCATTGGTTGCTATGCTCTGAGATCTGCAGTAGTTTTAGAAAACTAGTTGAAAGTTGTATTTCTACTTTTACCCCAGGGCCGATCACAGACACTTTGCACAAGAGCTTCTGAAACAAGGACTGGGCGTGAACCACTCCTCACCCAAGCCTCTCAAGCAGGTGCTCCAGGGTCATGTTAACCATGGCCGTGAGTCTCGGTTGCTGAACATGCCTGCAGAAATAGCGCCCCTTCTGAAGAAATGTAATCCAAATATTCCCAAGAAAGATGAGGCGCTTCCTCCATGGTAGACTTCCTGTCAGTGCTCTGGGGTTGGTCTTTGGGGTGCTGTCTGCAGCCTTCAGCCTCTCGAAGTTCCCATTAGCAGGGCTCAGCCGACAGGCAGGCCCAAGAGATGCCCATGCCCCTGTGCTCGGGAAACCCCTGTCTCCCTGCTGCTGCTTCTTGCTATCCCCAGATTGCGCCACCTCCTTGGAAGCTCAGCTGCCAGGACCACCTCTTGCAGGAAGCTTGGTCTCTTCCCAATTTCCAGGACATGTGTGCTCTCTCTTCTTCCAGTCACTTCCTTCCTTGGACTGTGTTATTTAAACACACTTCCCTCCTCACTGAACTGAACAGGCCTTGGTGGCTGATCTTTTATGTTTGCCAAGTCTAAAATCCAGCCAAATGCC
>NW_004955560.1:647803-682334 GCF_000276665.1 Chinchilla lanigera
ACACATTGCAAAACTCTGTTGGAAATACATCGGGGCAGTCAAACGCAAAGCTCCAAGTGACAGATGATTACCTGTTACCAGATCAACATGTCCTGCGGAAATAGGGAGGAAATCCATCTCTGTATGGGGAAAAGCCAGGCCATCTGGGTTTAAATGCCTGAATTTTCTCATGACAAGAGACGAGGTCAGTGTTGGGAAATGACACATAGAGAAGGCGCGTAAGATGAATGCCTGCACCCAGTGAGTTTCCGGTTCCTAACACGAAGGAAATCAAAGTAAAAACGAGCTATATTTGCTGAGATGTTAAATGTCACTGCCCACTAAGAACTGCTGAGAGAGGGGGGCTCTTTAGATTCTGTGTTTATGAGCTGCTATGTTAATAATCTCTGCTAAAGAACTGTTTAGTGTTCCAGTGTTGACTCAGTTGTAGGCTTGCAAATTCAGTGTGTGTGTATGTGTGTGTGTGTGCGTGTGCGTGTAACCTCCCTCTGTCCTTTCTCTTGTCTGTGTAATATGAGCAAATTACTTCATGTTATTCTCTTAAGATTTCAGTGGAAATTGTTCTACAAGTAATATGTAAATGTGCTGAGACCACCACATGTGAAAATACTGTTTCTCTCCATTTATAAAGTTTAAGTGTGCAGTTAGGGTTTTGCAGTACGTTTCCAAGTAACATTATGAAAACTCCCTACACAGCACTCTCCTTTTTTAGCTGGGTGGAAAATGGTGCTTTCTTTTGAAGGTGGAGACAGCAATAATAAAGTAGATGTTAGAACCCTGCAACCTAGAAGCCAAAGAGTGTGAGAAGATGCATCTTATGGAATTCAAATGTGAATCATACTTATTTCAGAAAACTATTGATTACATTTGTAAGAGTAGTGGGTTCTTTGTGTCTTTAACATTTTCTTTCCTGTACTGGGGTTGAACCCAGGGCCTTTGCACTGAGCTGCCCCTCCCTTTTTAAATTTTGAAAAGTTGCTAAGAGTTTTGATAAGTTGCTAAGTTTCCCGGATTGGGCTTGACTTTGAGAGATCCTCCTGCCTCAGCCTTCCAGAGTGCAGGGATCATAGGCATGTGTCACCACACCTGGCTGTATATCGTTAGCAATTAACGTTTGGAAGCTTCTGGCTTGGGTAAACACTTGCTGTCAGAAGTCCTTTCTCAGGACCCTGACAGCAGAACTCGGCTGCTACTCAGGAGGCCCTTAGAGTACCTTCCTTAGCTCAGTGATGGGTCACTGTGACCTTGGCGGGATTTAATGTGACAGCTGCACAGGGCCAGCTCTGCACAGTCCTCATGGATCCCCAGACTCCTGTAGTGAGTCGGTAGAGTGGAGTGAGAATCCATGCACGGCCTTTCCTCTCTGCCTTGTACGTTTCCATGGGACTCACCAGGGTCTGTGGATTTCAGCTCCCACCCAGTGGCTGGAAGGCTGCTAGGCATGCTCTGCACTTAGGTGGGAGCCAGACGTATTTAGTGATCAGACAATATTAGCAAGCAAATGAACAGAGCACTTTTTTTTTGCCAGGCTGTCTCCAAAGCCTGTATTCTTTCATTTCATCCTCGAAGTGCTTTGGGTCTGCTTTAAAAGTGAGGAAACTGAGATGTGTGAGGTTAAGTGGCCTGTGACGGTCATACTCTACCAAATTTATTTACTTGTAGACTGAATAGTACTTTATTCACTAACATGGCAGAGCTGGCACTTGGTCTCTGATTGTCTGTCTTTAAAAAAGCATGTGCCTATCTATAGCCAGGAGAGACAGGCTGTTTGTCACACACATGAAAAAGCAGAGGGAAACAGAAAGACCATCGAAATCATTTTACCTTCTGGTGTTCTTTGAGTTATTTTGTTTTCTTCCTTTGAGCCTTTTAGGATTTGTTGATTACATTCTGTGATTTTGGCTGACTTGATCTTGAGCCAGGTTAATCTGTGTGTGTTACAGTGTGTGTAAGTGTCAACGGAGCTTTGGATAAAGAAATAGTCACTTTTATTTTGTGTTGGTCCAGCCCTCTGGCAGAAATGTACCTAAGGCTGAGGATAAGCTCACATCTTATTTCATAGCATGTTACTAAAAAACCCAAAAGACTTACCTCAACATATGGTTAAAAAAGATGTGAAATGTTTCAGCTGGGAGAGTCCACACAGAGTCCTAGGTAGAATTACAGTGTCGCAGCTCAGAAAAGCCCACAAAATCGGCACAGCCTGATTTAAACTTTAAAGCTCCGAAATACTTCAAAGGTGGACTTGGCTCATTTCTGTGGAGTTTGTGGGAACGACGGTGTGTGGCGGCCACAGGAAGCAGGACTGAATGCTTTTATTCGCACCTATCATCCTCTGCATAGACCAAGCATTGTACCAGACCCCAGTTGTGGTCCAAGAATAAGCTGATTGTTCCCTGGCATGGCGACTGCTTTCATGTGGGTGGGGCTTGAAGCCTTGGTCCATCTGCGGGGGGTGGTGGCCCAGGGTCTCAGAGCTGGGCATCGGCGTTGGCAGTCAGGGTAAGGACGTGCTTGCTTTGTTGTCTGGTGGGAAAGCAAAGCACCGCCTTTCTCACCGTACAAAGTGATCACTTTCGGAGCTGAGGGAGGGAGGCCCAGACCTGTTACTGCTCTGTTTGATCATTTCCCCTGCTTGTCAGAATTGTTTTTCTGATAATGCCCAGGAAAGCACATCACTGCCTGCTCTGGAGTCCAGCAGCCAGGACCAGCCAGTCCCGGGTGAGTGAGTCTGCAGTGTGAGTCTGGACCCAGACACCCCACACTCACCCTGTGTGCGGAGAAGGCCCCTTTCCACTCGCTGTGGCTCAGGAGGAAACAGCAGAAGCCGGCAAGTTCAACCAGGACTGGAAACTGAGGAAACCAGAAATCGGACCTTGGCCTGGCATATATTTTGTTCAGTGAAATGCATTTTCTGAGGCTGAAATATCCTCTTTGGAACCCAGAGGTGCCATGTATCAGTGGACTCTGCTGGTGAAAAACCACGTGGCACTGGTGTTACAGGAAGCAGGGCTCTGCTGTCTCCAAGCCAGTAAAATAGTGAGCACAGAGCTCACCTGACTGCTGTCTCCCCTGCTTCACCACAAGTGTCCTCTGCCCAGCAAGTGGCCACCAGCATGTCAGCCTCTTTATCTCCAAAAATCCTCCTGGCTTCCACTGTTCGCATTACCTGGCTGCAGGACAGTCACCCGTGGTCTGAGTCAGGCACACGTATGAAGAGGAGGAGAAACACCACCTGGCATTAAGTCCTGTGTGTGCCACTGAGGAGGGGAAGGAGACATCCTGAGCCGGGCTGTGATCAGAGAGATGCCCCCTGCAGGCAGTGCATGCACACCGGAGCGCCAGACTTTTCCTCTCCAGACTATGGATGCTCACTCAGGAAGTGATCCGATCTATTTACTATTCAGTGTTTTCACTCTTTTTAGAAGGTGTGGTGGCCAATTGCCTTTCAACAAAACAGTTCTAGGGGGGTAATCTAACTCAGGAATCGTGCGGGCCAACTCACAGACACCATTTCAGAAATGGTGGTTCTCATCCATGCTTTGTCCAAGCCCAGAGAAGCACAGCAAATCTCCTGAGGCTACACAGTGACCACAACACTAAACTGGGACGTAAAGCCAGTTTATTGTCAGGTAAGCCCTACTGCTTGTGCAAGTCATTTGCTGCTTCAAGCCCCTCTACAGATGCTTTCAGAGGCTTCTGAGAGTGGTTTCCACCTCCACAGAGCCTACCACAGTCTCTTTGTGGGGAGACAGAATGGTTTTGATCTTGTAGCGCAGCTGGCTGTGGATCCAGAGAACGCTCCAAGGGAAGACACGCTTCCTATCATTTTGATTGGGAGGTTTGGCTCCGACACTGATGGGCCTGTCTTCAAGTCCACCTGATGGTGAACTCCACACAACGTGAGTTGATTTCCTGCTCTGGAGAGGAAATGGATGTCACTGTCTGCTGGGGGACAAGGATGAGATGTGGCAGGTGAGCTTTGGCCCAAGGCTCTATACAGTAAACACTTTCTGGAAGGATATGTTACCTGCTATTGTAGATAATAGCTTCAAGTTTTACATTTTCATTTCCTCCATGTATGAGGGTGCAAAGGTTCAAGTGGTTGCAAGATCCCCTCTGGGCCTGCGCTGGGCTTGGCGAGGCCACTTCCCCCTTGTTGCAGCGCTGCGTGGGCTTTGCTGTGTATTTTCCCCGGCTCCCTATGAAACATGAAGCCAACTTTCCACAGAAGAGGGGCCTCCTTTTCCGCAGAGCATTTACATCTCTAGGCCTGCGGGGCTACCCTCGCTTGTACTTTGGCAGAGAGATGGGTTGGGACTCGGAGCGATGCCATTCTGGAAAAACTGCCCAATGGCCTGGCACCCTGGGGATTTTCCTGGCCGGCCATGTGGACGTCTCCGACCTCATTCCAGACCAGGGAATGTTTTTGCTGCCTCCCTATTCATGGCTCCTTTTCTCCAACACCACCCCATGGCCTGTGGCTCCGTCTGGTCTCGCTGCTCTTTCCTGTGGACGTCAGTGGGAACCGTGTTTTAAGCATCAGGATGAAGGCTGAAGAGAGAGAGCAGTCTTGGACTGAAAGCGAATAGAAGGAAGCTAGAAAATGGGAGATCAGAGTGATGGAAAATAAAGCCACATTCACTGGGTAAATAGAGGATACTGGGTTTTTGCACCCGCTGTAGTGGCCCTTCTGCCCCCTGGTGGTATATGGAGTCCTTTGGGTTGTAAAGAATCCAGATCTCACCACCGCTGATGGCAGCACAGGTCAAGCGTGCTTGTTGAACTTAATTAAGATCAGCACAGGGGCTGGGCATGTGTTTTAGACCCGCTGATTCCCAGCTCTGAGTTTATAAAACACCACGCAAGTCACTGGGGATGCAGGTTACAAATTCAGCAGTGCTGGTCTTTCTTCCTTCTTCCCACACCTCCTCCCTGCCTCCATTCTATTTCATTATTTTTGCTTCCTCTGTGTTTGAAGCACTGTGCTGGTTGGGTGCCTCCGAAGAGAGAAAGGCCAGTGGGTCCGGTTCTTGTCCACAGCCTGGTGGGGAAGGACGCATGTGCAAACGTGCTTTCCTGAAGTGATAAAAAGACTCATGATGGCTTGAACTGGGTACAGAGGGCATTGGAGAAGAATTCTCCCTTAGTGGGAGGACAAGAGTCCACGCAGAGGGAGTCCACGTAGGAGACGGAAGTGTGCATGCTGGGGGTAGCCGGGGCAGGGTCCCGTGTGCCTGCAGCCTCAGTGTCACGGGAGATGGAGACCAAGCTGGGCAGCCCGGGTGTGATGATGAGGGGTCACTGCATTGATGCTGTGGCGGGGGAGCCTTTCAGTCCAGCACAGCCACAGGGCACAGTAGGGTGTGCTCTGCAGAGCCTCCAGAGCTGTGGCAGGGTATTCAGGGCACAGAGGCTGGTGTTAGGGTGACAGGCTACAGGCTGCGTGTGTTTAGGTGACAGTGGGCAGCCAGCCTCAGGGTAAGAGGTGAGGTGGAGAATAGGTCATGGATAAACCACTGCAGCCCATACTTTGAATTTTGCTAATCACTAATCGTAATCATAGTCCAGAGCTGGACCACGTATATGAGCAGACTCCAAATAGCACCCAATCACACAGTGTCTGGCTGACCTGCCGTGACACCTGTACTTCCTATCACCCTTCACTCGGCAGATGAAGTCTGGTAGGAGTGATCCAGTACTAGGCTTGCTCAACTGTAGCACACATTTTATTTTATTTTCCACTCGAGATTGAACCTACGCACTGTACCACTGAGCTACCTCCCCAGCCTTTTAAAAAAACATTTTAATTCTGAGTCAGGATCTCATTAACTTGCCCAGCCTGGCTTCAGACTTGCAATTCTCCTGTTGAGCTTCCCAGTCACTCAGGTTACAGGCATGTACCACCACAATTGACTACCGATTTTGTGGCCGGCATGCTGTGATGATGAGAGTCACTCAGCTGAAAGAGGCGTTCACAGCCTCGGTTGGTAGCACCTGCCGAGAAAGTGGATGGCAGAGGTGAGAGAACGGGGTGAGTGGAAGGGAGTTTTGAGAGTTCCAGCCCCGTTACAGATGGCATCAACAGAGGGGGCATCAGGATGCGGGAGGGAGGTAATGACCTCCGGCCAGATGGGGGAGACTTGACAGGTCCTCCAAGCACAGATGTCACATCAACTCTTAGAAATGTGAGTCCTTATCTTTGTGAAGAATTTAGGATCACAGTGCCGTAATTTGTTACCTAAGTGCACAGCAACAAACTTCAAGACTTTGGGGGTAATAATTTCTTGGGAAGACATCTCCTTGAGGTCTGCAGTTGTGGGTCCACGGTTACCTAGAAGAAGGATCATAGTGAGGAGAAAGGCAAGAAAGGAGAGATCCATGAAAGCTGGAGAAGTAGCAGCAGAGGCAGGAGGAGAAGCAGGAGGGAGCAGGCAGAGGCAGATGCTTGAAGAAGACGGAGACCTGTGGGGCGGACACTGCAGAGGAGGATGCCAGGGAGGGACTCTCTTGTCCCCTCTTGGTTTGCGTGGAACAAGGAGCAGCCGTCCCCCACCCCCACCCCAGTCCCTCCTGCACACTGCATGTGGGGTTGAATCCATCAGGGTTGGATTTGGTGGAACTCTATTTGGCAGGAATCCAAACTAGGATTGCTATAGGGAGTTGGAAATGTAGTGCAAAAGTCACAAATTTTCCAAACTTTGATTTTAAAAGATCCCAGCAAAAGCAAGTGTATAAATACTACTTGACCTTTTAAAGGTACCAAAACAAAACTGTTTTCATGGATAGAAGTCATGTACTTGCTCCCGACGCCATCGGAGTGTCTCTGTAGTTAAATGCAAAATGGCTCAAGCTACATTGAGGCATTTTTATTGGGAATAAAAACAATAATATAAAACTCTGAAGTAATATAAAAACTTACTGTTAGAAGCTTTCAAGTTTGCTCTATTAAACTGTTAATGGTGCTTTAAAATATTAGGATACAATTCAGCATTGTAAATCTAAGTCTTCAGGTAAAATGTTTGCCCTTTTCAAGAAGATTCTCAGGCCCATTTTGTCAGGGAAGGATGGCTGAGGACAGGGTTTTGTGTCTGGAGTTAGGGGTTCAAGTTTCCCCAGCCTCCCTAGCAGCTGTGCATCCCCGAGAGGCTCTCGCTGTCTCTGAGCCCCACCGTGAGTCCTGGGTGGGTCACTGTGGTGTGGACCCTCCCGCAGCCCAGGTGCTGGGTGTCACAGGAACCGAGGAGAGGCACGGGGGTTAGATGCGCTGATGTTCACCAAAGCCATTTGGGAACAGTGTCCCAGGAATCACTAGGGGAAGAAGTGGCACAGAAGAAGGTGAAGTGCATTCGTGCAGACCCGGAAGACCCCGACACCAAAGCCCTCCTTGCCCAAGTCCTTTGTGTAAGGTGGGACCATGTCTGCATATAACCTCTGCAACCCTCCCATACAGACCAGCACTAGATGCCTTGTGATATTTAACACAGTGCAAATGCCATGTGATGTTGTTATGCTGTGTTGTTTAAGGAGTAATGACAAGGAAAAAAGTCTGCATGTTTAGTAGAGATGCAGTTTCTCCCCCTAATGTTTTTGATCCATGGTTGGTTAAATCCCTGGATGAAGGAGCTGTGGGTATGGAAGGCTGACTTGAGATGCCACAGACCAGTTTTCAGTATCTGATGGAGAGGAAACCTTCTTTAGGAATAATGGCGTAATTCTCGCCTCTCCCCCTGGCTGGCTGGCTGGCTGGCTGGCTGGCTGGCTTGCTGACTGGCTTTGGGTGAGTCACTGAATATTCCTGCTTCTCACCATCTCTATCAGGGCAGAACTGTGAGCTATGACAGGTAAGAATTCCCAAACAGGAAACAAAGGAAGCACTTCAGAAGTGACAGCTGCTGCTTCTGTGTGAATGCCATGGAATTACTGCCCAAAGATCCCTGTGATTACAAGGATTGTTCCAATTTCTTGTCCTCATCTGGGAGATGGGTTCACTCCGAGTTTCTCTAGGGAGGCAGTGGGACCGGCAGCAGACTTGCTGTCCTTCTGTACAGAGGTGGAAACCCTGGTGCAGCTGTGGCTGAGCAAGGTGCGTTGCTGGCTTGCTTTCCACCTTCCAGGGTTTGCTTACTCGGTCTGTGTCCATCCATGGACCACTAACCAGTGTCGCCTGTCCAGGGAGGCCCAGTTATCCTTGTGTGATCTTTGTCATCAGGCCGGGAAATGCCGGGTAGGGGCAAAAATGGAAAGCTCGCCCTTAAGCCCGACACTTCTGAGTCACTGTTTTAAAGAGCAGGACATGGTCCACTGTCTGCCTCTGACCAGCCTGGGCAGGGCCTGGTCATACATGGGGAGGGCCCAGAGAACCTGCTGGCTGGGTTCGGGAACATGGGCCTGCAGACTCACTCGGCTTTGCCTGCCTGGGAGCTTGCTCCCACTTCTCCTCAGCAGAGCGTCTTGCCTTGTAGGCTGAGTACTCGGGTGTACTCAGGTCTTAAGAGATGAGGTCCTCAAGCGCCAGAACGTTGTCATGGTCATCTCTGTCCATCCCATAGCTTCAGGGAGAGGTTGACAGTCTTGCGACTTGAGTGGGAGGAGGGCTGGTTTCCTGTTTATAGTTGGGTTAGCTCTTGGGACAGCTCCCCCTAAGACTGGAACACCATGTTCCAGGACCTGACACCCAGAGAGCCAGTCTCAGAAAGTCCCCTCTTGTAGAACAGACATCCTAGACAGTCATTGCAAAACATCTATCATCTATTCATTTCCTTCAAAAAGTGTATGACTGCACTTTAAAATACAAGGTCATTTGCAGCTAAATACAAGTTGTTTTGAGACAGGGTCTTAATATGTAGTTCAGGCTGAACTGGAACTCACTATATAGCCCATGCTGACTTTGAATTCCTAGTGATTCTCCTGTCTCATCCTCCTGAGTCCTGGATTTGTGCCACCATGCCTGGCTTAAGGATCTGCTCCTCTCTGTGATGGAGGGAACACTGTCTGATATCACAAGCCACCTGGCTGTCACAAGCATAGGTGACAAATAGAGATATCCTAGAACTCTGTCCTCTCACTTCTGCTTCCCAAAGTGACATGAAAATATCTCCCAGTCCCTGTCTAGGAGGCTGACTCTGAAATCTTGACACAGGCTTTGCTGTTTATATTAGGTTTTGGGTGTTAGCTCCCTTGGCTTCTGGGAGCTGACTGTTGAAGGTTGTGTTTTTCTTTGAAGGACAAAGGCCTTATTGTATGTACATGTGCTGTGGTGTAATGAGCTTTCTCCTTCTCTTGAGGGTTAGGTAATGAGTGGTACCCACCCAGCTCTGCAAGGCCAAATGAGATGTTCCTGGATCTGCAAATGCACTGGCAATTTTAAGGTTTCACTCAGGTAACTCCCCAGGAGAGAATAGAGAGTTGGGTGAGTGGCATCTTTCTGAGCATGGTATTTCCCCCAAATGCCCTGCTTTGATGGGCTCCCCATGGCAGGGGACCTGTACTGAAGTGACAGATGGTCCCATAGAGCCACTTCAAATAAAACAGTGGTGACAACAGAAACCAGGAAGATAACACATTTTCAAACTAACTCTTGTATTCTTGGTCAAATATGTACATTTTGGACAGGTAGTTTTTTGTGACTGCTAGCACCACAAGCATTGGCCAGCCACCTCATTTTTAGGTCTAGTGTGGCTATGGCCTCTCAGGATGCTGCTGCTTTTCTGGCCATGGGTGACCTCAGGAAGGCTGCTTATTTCCAGGAGAGACCCACCTAGCTCACAGAAAAGAGGCCGGAAGACATTCACATGGCAGCGTGTTTTGGTCTCAGGGGATTCTGCTTTCCTGAATGGGAGGACATGTGGGATGACTTAGACCTTCTCCTCCTTGCCCCTGCTGTCCCAGAGCAGTTGGGGTTCCACCATGAGCCCACGTTTATGTCCCTTGTGGGTGTCTTGGTTACTTTCCTCTCACTGCTGGGACAAAATACCTGACACCCAAAATTAAGAAAGGAAAAGTTTATTTCGCTTACAGTTTGTGGAGGTTGCAGTCCGCACTTGGCAAGTTACAAGCAGAGTGGCACATGGCAGAGGGCTACGGCTCATGGCAGCAGAACACAGCAAAGCAACAAACACACACAAGGGAGGAATGGCCAGAAGCACCCTTTTCCTCTCCCTTACATATGCAAACTATCCATCTCAGGGTGGGTGTAGCTCTCACACTCATAATCAATCAAACTCTAAAAGCCTGCCCCATGACTGCATGAGGCTTTCGGGGACACACAGACACAAACCATAACAGTGGGGAAGGAAGCCCATTAGACTTGAGCTGTGGCAAATGCCTGTTTTCACACACTTGCAAAACAATGGTTGTGGTGTCCAGCAGGGCCACCAGAGGCAGCTGGAGCCCACTGGCCCCTGGTGAGCTCCAGTGTGGAAGTCCTTGACCTGGAGAGGTGGCTTGGGAGAATGTGTGGAAGAGCTGCTTAGTAGGAGGGCGGACCTCGCCCTGTCTGTGAGTCTCAGTTGGGGTGGCTTTTGCTGAGGAACTGGCCTCTCTCTCTCTCTCTGCTGGGTGAGCTGGAAATGCAGGCAGCAGGCTGAGGGGCTTCCTCTTCAACTCGAATGCCCGTGTATATAGTGGGGTGGCTGGGATTTGTGAGAAACAGTGACGTTTTTTCTGCATCATGTAAGCTACATATGGGGTGAAGGCAAAGAGAATGTCCCTTCATCACTTTGCACACACCCTGGCCGTGTTACAGAAATCTGGAGCTCCCAGATTCTGGAGTGAGGACATTTTTGGTGTTTGTCTGGTGCTGTCTTCTAGAAACAACAGTTTCAGGTGGTTCAACCTAATATGTATTTCAAGTTCCTGTAGACTTTTTTAAGGCAGGTATTTATCCCATGTGACATTTGGGGTGTTCCTGAGTGGGGAACCAGAGTGACGTCTCCTGGGTTGAGCTAAAATCTGGGGATGTGGTAAAGCAGTCTTCACTCTGTGGCCCTCCAATTCCAAGCAGGCAGGATCCTCTGCACCCCCTCCAGTGCCCTGTGAGGACAGGGTGGCTGAGGAGGAACAGGGCTCAGCCCAGTGGGGACAGGCAGCAGGGACCCTCAGGACACTGGGATTTCATGGCAGAGCCCAAGCAGGATTGTGACTGATTAATAGTCATTAAACCAATCACATATTTATTGAGCATTTATGTTACTAATGTCCTGAGACCCTGCAAGATTGCAGCAATACTTTTTACATGAACAAAAGAGATTAAATTATGTTGAGGGAAATTTTGAAGGTAGCTACTTTTTATTGCTTTAGAGTTCTTTGAAACTTGATTAACTTCTGCAAGACAGAGATCTGAAATCGGGACTGGAACACTGGCTCAGCCAGAGCAGACAGGGTTCCCTGCCTGTGCTGGATTGTGTGTGCTTATGTGTGCGTCTGTATTTAATGCAGCATTTGGAAAAGGCTTTCCTTGCAAAACACCCTCTGTGATGAACGTCTGCAACAAAGGTGTGAGGATGATGGACTGAATAGGGTTATATGGGGCAGAGGGACAGATGCCAGTGCCTGGTCCCTGGCAGCCCCAGCTCTCCCACCTCACACTCTTCCCTTTGACTGCTGCCTCGTTGCACACACTTGTAGGTCGTTAACAAGTCAGCAGCAAGCATTTTCCCTTCACTCTCCTCTGTTCTCCCACCAAGCTCTGCTTCACACCTCTTACATTTCAATGTGCGTGAGAACCACCAGGGAAGTTGCTGAAATGCACATTTACCACACCTACCTCTGGAGACTGCAACATCTCCCATTTAGTAAACACGCCTGGAGACTTTCACACAGCAGCTACTTTTTTAGAAGACTTTGAGGTTAAAAGGAAAGGGAAGGATGTATAAAAGGACAAGTATTTATGTTCATATCTGAATAGTTATTAGGTACCTTGGCAATACTGTTATTGGTATAGAATTTGATAACAGGTCAATTGTCACTCAGATAATACTACTTTTGTGAAGCGCTCACATAATTATCTAGCACGTTGGCCTTCTTTATTGAAGGGCTGCTTTCCTTCTTTATTTCTGTTGACCTTCCCTCATCATCCAGTCAGAATTTCATACTTGTTCTTTGAAGCCTATATGTTGAATTGTTTAATTACAATCCTGACTCTGGCCTTCCCTGGACTCTGATTAGCTATTTATGTGGCTGTCCTCCCCCCTGGAAGTTATGTTTCTTCAGGGTAGAGATACAGTCACATTTTTCCTGTGTTCACTCACAGCCTCTAGAATAATACCTTGCAACTTTAATCCTGGCTGTGTAGTTTAGAAATAAGCACTGAGATGGTGACCTGGGCTGGTCTGAACTGCATTTTCCTGAAAGCCACCCTGTAAGGGAAGGCAGGCTGTCTCAAGAGCTCTGTTTCATAGTTGGGATCAGAAAAGGGGATGAAGAAAAGATGACAGTTGGAACCTGGGAACCCTGCTCCATCCTGGGTGAGCCCACGGGGACCCCTCCCAGAAACCTTCCTGATCCCAAGACCTGAGAAGGCACCCAGGCTGAGGGAGGGAGACTGGGAGATAGCTTTCTGGGGCTGTGTTCTCAGGGGTTCCGAGGCCCAGTTAGGTAGACTCCAGACTGGCGCCACTGGGTGAGACAGGCTGTCCACTCAGCAGCTGCCAAGCTTTTTATGTGCTGGGTTCCCACAGGGACACTGTGGGACCTGTGGTCTCTGGTGATGGGCAGCAGCTGTAGCCCAAAGCTGATGTGACGTCTGTTTGTTGCTCCAGCAGTGGGAGCCAAACAAATGGAGCAACTTGACCAAAGAGCCAGACTTTTATGATTGTTGGGGGGCAGAGAGGTGGTCCAACAGTGCCTAGAGGAGCTGGAGGGCAGCCAGCAGGAAGGAGGGCGTGGTAAAGCAGAGGCTAGAGACAGCACCACCCCAGTCCCAAGTCCCCAGAGTTGCTCCAAGGGGCTGCTGTCCTCTGAGGGCAGCTGGTGCCCACACAAACTCACATCCCTGTCCAAGATGAGTCCACCCTAAGAACTCTCAGTTCCCTCTGCCCCCATCTGCACCCTCTTTCTGCCCACACCTTCCTGCTCTGCTCAGGGGCAGAGTGTGTGAACTCAAGCTGGCCAGACTGTGATCCTGTCTCCTTCTCAATTAGGTTGCTACCCAGTCTCCATACTTTTAATGAGAATCCTCATTTTAAATGAGTCTGGGAGCCGGGGATACAGCTCAGCAGCATAAGCGCTTGCTTGGCAAGCCTGAGGTCATGAGTTTGATTCCCAGTACAAAAAAAAATAAAAAAATAAAAAATAAATGAGTCTAGCGTTTCCCAGTTGCAGGCTTTCACCTTCATCATCTCTATCTTTAGCATTTTTACCCTTTTGTTTTCTTTCTCTGTTATTGGCCCAGGGTACCCATAATGTCACCACTGCCCAAGTTTTGTGTTTTGTTCTTTGGTATCAGCTTTTAATTCTTGGTTTCAGCCCAATGCTGAAGTGCACCAGCAGTACATTACGGTAGGTGTTTGTTCTTCCTGCATGAACCATGGTGGCTGGATCTTCTTATGGGCAGAGGGTGCCATGTGGATGATCCAGTGGAGGCCAGAGCAGAGCCTGTTGGGTGAGATGATGGAGGTGGGAGAAGACTGCTGTGGAAAGTGAAGAGCCAGCTCTGAGCAGAGTCAAGTGTCCAGAGGGTTCAGTAATTACTGCTCCTTAATGATAATGCACCCATACAGTTCAGCCAGGTACAGAGAATGTCCAGCAGAGGTGTGAGCAACATTTAGCCATGTGGGAGGAAATACTGTGCTAAAAGGACAGAAGGGAGTTTTAATCCAGAAGTTGCAACACAGCAACAGCTTCATCTCCTTGAGCTTCTGTGTCTCTCACTGGCTCCAGAGTGAGTCTCAACCTGCTTGTGGATCTTGGTTCCTGGCGGGGCCACTTGTATCCTTCATTCCTCCTTGCCTGGGCAGATGAGTGTCTTGGTCCTAGCTTTCAGGCACACTTTTTGGCATTAGAAATTGCAAGTCTGACTGTGGTCTCTGTTCATCCCAAGATTTGGGCTTTAGGACCTTGTATAATGAAGAAAAAATTTGCATGGAAAAAATTCTTTCTGCGACTCCTGTGTGTCTGATGTTTTCTCAGGCAATATCCATCCTAATATTGACACAGCCAGTGGTCAGTAGGCTCTGCTGGCTATGAGTCTTCTGGTGGGGGGACATTGGTCCTAGATCTGTTCCTTGGAAGTCTCAGCTCCTCCAGCCCATGGGCACTTTCCTAAACTTAAATCCATTCCTCAGAGAGGTTGGTTGCAAGGCACGGCGGTCATTAGCTCTGGGCAGAAGGTCTGACCACAGTAGTCAAGACAGCCTCTCTTGTGAGCCTCACACCCTGGGTGTCAATCCTGTCCTGAAGGATCTTGCCTCTGCCTGGCAGGTGGCAGGTGGCAGGTGCTGAGAGAAAGCGACCCCTGGTGGTCCTTGAATGAGCTTGCCATCTCAGCCAGCTGCCTTGTGTAGTAGTAAATATGGGTGGGTGTGCATGTGCACTCATGCATGTGTCTGTGTGCATGCGTGTGTGTGCATGTCTGTGTGTGCAAAGACTTAACATGCGTGGGCTCCCCTTAGCATCTGCGTGATGGGTTTAGAAGAATTCTGTTCATTTGGCATTTCTTTCTTTGAACTTTCTTTTTGGTAGCTCTTTTTTATTTTCTGAAACTTCACATATGGGGGGGTGCAGAATTTACCAAGACAGCTCTCTCCATGGCCTCATTCCCTAGGTCTGTGATGGCAAAACTGGGGCACATGTGCTGCCGTGAGCATGCAGATACCTCTCTGTCAGCATGAAAGCCAAGCTGCTATATTTTTAATTAAAAACTCCATATTCAGGTTTAATTGCAGTGTTGGGACTTTACAATAAATACATGGGTTTTGGGTTGTGGTTTGGGCACTTGGTCTTTAAATGGTTCATCATCACTGTTCTAGGTGATGTTATATAGATTCATGGCTTAAAAACTATAGAGATGCAAATAATTCCATTTATGTTCTTCTCACCCTCAAGTCTAGTTACTAAGATCCAAGTATGCATTGGCGTCTCCCCCTTGTCTGTCTGGCCAAATCTCATACTGAAAATGGCCCTAAAGGGGATGTGATTTTTCTTCTTCCCCAATCCAAGTTCTTTCTGGGCAGTAACATCAGCTGTCTTCATCCGATTTGATTCCTCTTTCTCTTGCATCTTATGCTTAATCTATTGGACATCTTGACAGGACAATCTTGAAGATATATCTTATCTGATAATTTCTAACTGCCTCTGTCACCACCCTTGATTTTGGACCATATGTGTTATCAACCATTTAAGAGCTTACATAGCCAGGTGTGGTGGCACATGTGTGTAATCCAAGCACTTGGGTAGCTAGGGCAGGAGGATTGCTGCAAATTGGAGACCAGCCTGGGCTACATAGTGAGTTCAAGGCCAGTCTGGTTTTACTTATTTAAGCAAACACCCAGATTTAAGTTTAAAGAATAACCTCATCTACAAGACCTTACTTGATCTGGCTCTAGAAGCTATCTCTGACTGCACCTCCAGAGCACCCTCTCTTCTCTCTGCTCTGGCCACACTCCTGGGGTCTTGGTCCCTAGCGCATGACACCTGTGATGGTTAAATTCAGATGTGTCAAGTTCATTGGTTTTGGGATCTACCCAGAGGTTGATGGGATACATTTCTCAGTGGGTCAGGGAGATGTGGTCTTGTGTTCTATATCAGGTCCCTCACTCCTTCCTCTTTGGCACTGTTCCCCATTTTGCTTCAGCTGCTACCAACTAAGGAGATTTGCTTAGCCACACCCTTCTGCTATGATGTTTCTGCCTTGAAGCCAGGTAACCATGAACTGATTCCCCTGAACCCATGAGCCAAATTAAGCCTCTCCTCCTTCACCATCTGGGTGTTGGTATTATGTCCCTGCCATGGGAATCTGGCCAGTATGATGCCCACTGCCCCTTCCATAGGGTGTTTGCACCAGCTTTTTCCTGTGCCAGGAATCTGCTTATCCAAGATATTTGAAGATTCTCATTCCTTCACTTGGGCCTGTGGGCCATCGTAGAGGATCTTTTGCTGACCACTCTCAGTAGTGTCACTGTTTGTTATTCTGTCCCCTTGTTCTTCTTGCTTTTCTCGCAATTCTAGCCAGTGCCTCTCTCTTCATGCGCATCTTTGTTCCCTCAGGTGTTCTTTGCAGAATGCTAACTCTCTGCAGACACAGACTCTCTCACGTTCATGCTACACTCCAGGGAGGCCATGGAGAGAGCTGTCTTGGTAAATTCTGCCCCCACCCATATGTGAAGTTTCAGAAAATAGAAAAGAGCCACCAAAAAGAAAGTTCAAGGAAAGAAATGCCAAATGAACAGAATTCTTCTAAACCCATCACGCAGATGCTAAGGGGAGCCCACGCATGTTAAGTCTTTGCACACACAGACATGCACACACACGCATGCACACAGACACATGCATGAGTGCACATGCACACCCACCCATATTTACTACTACACAAGGCAGCTAGCTGAGATGGCAAGCTCATTCAAGGGCCACCAGGGGTCGCTTTCTCTCAGCACCTGCCACCTGCCACCTGCCAGGCAGAGGCAAGATCCTTCAGGACAGGACTGACACCCAGGGTGTGAGGCTCACAAGAGAGGCTGTCTTTTTTGGGTTTTTTTTTTTTTTTTTTTGGTTTTTCTCTGGTACCGGGAGCCGAACTCACGACCTTGCACTTGCCAGGCAGGCGCTTTTGCCACTGAGCTAAATCCCCAGCCCCAAGAGAGGCTGTCTTGACTACTGTGGTCAGACCTTCTGCCCAGAGCTAATGACCACCGTGCCTTGCAATCAACCTCTCTGAGGAATGGATTTAAGTTTAGGAAAGTGCCCATGGGCTGGAGGAGCTGACACTTCCAAGGAACAAATCTAGGACCAGTGTCCTCCTACCAGAAGACTCATAGCTAGCAGAACCTACTGACCACTGGCTGAGTCAATATTAAGATGGATGTTGTCTGAGCGAATATCTGACATGCAGGAGTCACAGAAAGAATTTTCTCCATGCAAATTTTCCTTCTCAGTTATACAAGGTCCTAAAGCCCAAATCTTAGGATGAACAAAGACCACAGTCAGACTTTGCTTTCAATTTCTAATACTAAAACATGTGACTATAGGGGATGGGGATTTAGCTCAGCGGCAAAAGCGCCTGCCTGGCAAGCGTGAGGTCATGAGTTCGGTTCCTGGTACCGGAGAAAAACCAAAAAAAAAAATAAATAAATAAATAAAATAAAATAAAACGTGTGACTCAAAGCTAGGACCACGACACTCATCTGCCCAGGTAAGGAGGAAGCAAGGAGGCAGGCAGCACCCCCCAGGAACCAAGACCCCACAAGTAGCTTGAGACTCACTCTGGAGCCAATGAGAGACACAGAAGCTCAAAGAGAAAATGAAGCTGATGCTGTGTTGCAACTTCTGAATTAAAACTCCCTTCTGTCCTCTTAGCACAGTATTTCCTCCCACATGGCTAAATGCTGCTCACACCTCTCCTGGACATTCTCTGCACCTGGCTGAATTGTATGGGCGCATCATCATTAAGGAGCAGTAATTACTGAACCCTCTGGACACTTGACTCTGCTCAGAGCTGGCTCTTCACTTTCCCCAGCAATCTTCTCCCACCTCCATCATCTCACCCAACAGGCTCTGCTCTGGCCTCCACTGGATCATCCTGTTTCCCCAGGACCGTGTGCTCCACATGGCACCCTCTGCCCATACCAAGATCCAGCCACCATGGTTTGTGCATTCAGAACAAGTATCGACTATAATGCCTAGACAGGGTGAGGCTCATTCTGTTTGTACCTGGCAGACAATCAAGTATGCATTTGTGTTTAATTAATGATGCGATCATTTGAAGATTTAATTAATTCTTTTCCCCAAGAGTAAATTACTAACTTTCCTTTCTACTCTAAGCTCTGCTTTCCTAGCATGATGACTTGCTTCTCCATAGATCGCACAACTTTGTATATCGTGGTTGATGGTGAAAGGTTATGCAGATGCAAGGGAAAATGAAAATTGCCTCCACTGCACAGCTATGTCTCCATTGCCAGCTATGAGATAAGCAGTATAATTGTTGGATAGAATCACAGATGGTCCCTACGTTACAAAGGTCCAACTTACAATGTTTTGACTTTTACAGTGGTGCAGAAGCCATACATGTCATGTCAATAACATACTTCCTGTGTGGGACTTGGCTCTTTTCCCGGACTGGTAACAGAGTTAATCCTCCCTCAAGGTGCTGAAGCAACAGCAGTGAGCCACAGCTTCTGGCAGTCACATATTACAAGGGTCAGCCAGGGACACTCAGTGTTGTACTGTGTTGCCAACTAGGATGTCCCATCACTTAGGTATGTAAAAGTGTTTTTTTACTTATAGTATTTATTGGGACATAATCTCATGGTAAATTGGATCTCTATAGAAAATCTTTTTTTAAAAGAATAGATATTGCACATTGGACTGACACGACAATCATTGGTTTTGGAATGTAATTTAAAATCCATTGTGTTTGCATTTTTATATTTCACCTACATTATACTAAGCTGGGCCAATTGGCCCATACCTATAATGCTAGCATTCTAGGAGGCTGAGACAGGAAGATCACAAATTTAAGCCCATCCTGGGCAATTTAGTGAGACTTTGTATCAAAATTAAAAAATCACAAAAGTGCTGGGTGTACAGCTCAGTGCAAAAGCCCTATGTTCAATCCCCAAGGCCTCAAAAAGCGAAACATAAACAGCAAAAGACTAAAGTGTGTTAATTACAATTTCAAAGACCAAGACAATGATTGCACAAAATAAGCAGCCCTTGTTTTTCCATGATTTACAGAAAACACACTGTCCTATGGCTCCCATTCCCTCTACTGCATTGCTGTGCCTGAGCAGAAGTGCACTGGAACACGCAGGGAGGAAGGCTCATTAGTGGCCCATGCCACCCTAAGGGGCTGTGACATGTAGGTCATCTCTGTCTCGATGAGATAATTGTATAACAGGGCCTCTTCCAGGCTCCTTGGGTGACTCACACAGTATCTACAGATCCAGATGCTTTGGATGACCTCAGGGAGCTTGTGGCAGTGGAACTCAGTTGTCACCAACCATCCTCTCCGTGCACAAGTGGCCACACGTCTTTCCACTCTTGTTGCAGCATACAAGGTCGCTGGCTGTGTCTCCCCGCTGGCCCTCTCCTTGTTAGATTGGAAGTTCTTCTAGGACAGAAGATGTATCTGATTCATGTTTTTTTGTTCCCAGCAAAACCTGGCATAGTGGCTAGCAACCAGCAGCCCAGAAATATTTGTTAAACAGAGTTGTGGATTTTTAAATCAAGTAGGTCTGACTTCTGTAGTGCAAAGTACTGACGGACAGAAAAATATGTTTAGAGCCGAAACATTCCATGTCGTAAATGCCATTTGTTTTTCTGTTGACACTTTCATCTTGAGAGATGTCAGTGCTTCTGAGAAGCTGTTTTAAGGTGCAACTTTGCTAAAACGAATGACTAAGGGCAATGATCATGAGATTTTTCTTTTGTTTTGCTTTTGTTTTTTGGCTTTTAAACCTTATCCCCATGTTACAAATGCCCTTGGCAATAAGTTCATGTTAATAATGCTTTAAGGCAAATTTCCAATTTCATTTCATTATAACGCCTTCATCTCAGAAACGGGTTATGTGCAAATCTGGCATGCACTGGTGGCTTATTGAGTTTGATAATGGAAGGAAATAGGTTAAAATTACATTGTAAGCCTGAGCATAAATCTGCAGCATCTCCAGCCCTCCCTGACTTCTGGCCTCTAGGAAAGCTTTGATGAAGACAACAGGTGGTTAATGGCCCTGAAGAATGAGTCAGGCCAAGCCCAGTGAAGATTGCCTACCGCAGGACCTCTAGGAAGCTGGAGATTTCAGTTCTGTGGTCTTCTAGGTAGCTGGAGAGGCCCTGCCTCTGGCTTCCTTGCATGATAGTTCAGGTTACTGGACCCCTCTGCAGTTGGTACCAAGCTACACATAGCCTTGGAGCAGAGATCTGTCCAGCCTGTCCAGCTACGCAGCAGCAGGACTGCTGCAGTTACGCAGCAGCAGGACTGCAGCCTTGAGACACAGCCCTCTGGGCCTCTGTCCAGGGGGACCTTGGAAAGGCTTGGTGGTGGCTGGTGATTGGGATCAGTTGTACAACTGTCTTCAGAAGTCTCTCACTGGCGACCAGAAAGTTACTTTGTCAAAATGACAGATGAGCTGTGAGCAGCTCCTCACCCGGCCCATTCCCAGGGCTGTCAGCTCTGTTTACTTGTCAAGATCAGGTATTTTTGTAACTCCCTACAGCACGTGGGCTTTCTTGGGCAACCTGTGAAAAATCTTGTATTTCATCTGCTCTGAGGCTTCTTATTGACCTCAGGAAGCAGGAGCACCTAAGGACATGAAGGGTTTGCAGATGGTGGGTATGTGATCTTGGACAGAATAAGGGGGACAGCCCTCCAGAGCTGGTCCCATGAAGTGGTTCTGCCACCATGATTTGCAAGCAAGGTCTAAACCATTTGGTTTCCATGTTTTGCACACACTTGTTCCTCTTTGGCAGAGAATTGCTTTGGGGCAGAATTTAGTTTCATTCAATTCTCAGCCTTTTAATAATAACAGAGGGTCGACTTCTTATGTTGTGGTGTCAGGCAGGGGCCCTCAAGATAACCCCTCCAGTACTCACCTTCTTCAAGGTCACATTGCCAGTGTTCCTGCAGAGCCGTTCTGAGTTTATGATTCTGTTTACCCCCTTGACCCTCACTCCCCTCCTCCTCAGGATGCCTGACCAGTACATCCTGCTGTCCCCAGAGACAAGAAACCTGGCCAGTGTCCTCTGAGCCTTAGATCTCGCTGGTAGTTGAAGTTGGAATCCTAATATTGGTCCATCGTCTTCGCACTGGTTCAAAAGGAACTCATCAGGAAGGCATAAAAATATTCCTAGAATTTCATCGCTCTGTTTTCCTGTGGGCAGGGGAAGGAGCTGATGCCTGTCACCCATGCTGCAGGTTGCCCAGGCTGTAGACCGATCAGGTGTTGGAGGGGCTGAACACGGAGCCACACAGCTCTGCAGGCTTCCTTCCCTCATCCCGGTTGGCAAATGCAGCCCAAGTCAGGAGTTCTTTGGGGGTTTTCTCCAGATGGAGTTTTCTCCGTCCACATCCCAGCTACCAGATTCCCTTTTGGGTGGGGAGGCAAGAAGGGGAGACTTCAGCATTTGGGCAAAGTAAAGGTGCCAGAATCCATTCTACCCCACCATGTGCCTGTCTCCCGCCTGCTGGCAGAACAGGACTCTGCACCCTGGGTCTCCCTGTGGACCCTGGGCGCTGAGAGTGTGGCACAGCGGCGTCTGTGCTGGTATAGTGGCCAAGTCACTGGCTGCTTCCCTCCCCACACATTGCAGGTCTGTGAATGTGATGTCACCAGCAGATTCTTTGCTTGTGTGATGTATGGTATAATACAAAACAGGCCTTGCTACTTTCTCTGGGCTACTATTTTTATTTGATGGTGATTTCTTTTATGTTCTGCCTTCTCTAATGTTTTGGTTGTATTTCAAAATATGATTAAACAGAATGAGTAGCTGTGTCACACTGCCCTGTTTACGTCAGAGCTGTGCTTGTGCCTCCTCTACGGTGTCCTAATGGCCCATGCTTCTTTGCTCTGCGGGTTCCCTCAAAGGCCAAGAGAAAAAACCCCACCAGACCTAAACCGTTAAATAGAGTTAGGACCCCAAGCAGTCCCTCCAGCAAACTGAGGCCTGTTTAAAAAAATAGAAAGCTTGGTAACTTCCATGTACAAAGGTCCCCCTTACTGCCCTGTGCTGTGTCTGCTGGCGTGTGTCCTGTTTTCAAGGTGCAGTATCAGGAGAGCACTGTCACTTGGTGACATATGAGGGCCATATATCATCAGCACATCGTCTCTGTGGAGGATATGGCACTACAAGGCACGATTCTGGCCAGACAGAGCAGCAGGGGGCCCTACCTCTTTGCCTCCACCCCCTGCCTTTTGCTTTAATCTCCTTCTGTTTTGTGTTGCAGAGAAGTGAATTTCTTCATGGCATAGGACTTGTTGCAAAATAATCAGGGACCCCAGCGGGCTTCATAAAGTCTTTTAAATGGCCAGGCTTCAAGGGCAGCTTTGTTCCCACATTTGCACTGTTCACTCGGGGAGGAGGTGTGTTTGCCAGGGCCTGGGTCTCTGGGGTAAAGGCTGTCTGAGCCAGACGGGATGGGAAAAGAATAAAAGAATAACACTCCCAGATGTAGTGCGATGAACTGCACGATGTTCTTACAAGGCATTTTAACAGCGAGTCTCCACAGTTATGGCTGCGTGATGCTGGAGCCTCCTAGGACCGTACACTCCTCTGTGCAAACCGAAGAGGTAGGAGGAGTTGGTGGGTCTGAGGTTCTGGTTCTGGTCCGTCTTCCAAATAATGAGGTTCTCAGAGATGGGGGCTAAGCTAAGTCAAGGACTTAAGCTTTTTAAAATAAAGGCAGTATTTTCATTCATGCATTGAAAATGAAAGCATAAAACACCCAGGTTTACAATGGTCTGAAAATAGGGAGTGCTTAACAAAGGCAAATCTTTAATTCTAGGCCACAGGAGAAATGGCTCATCTCAACCTCTAGGCCATGCTGTGTTGTAGTGCTTTAGTCATAGACTTGGACTCACAGGGTCATGGGTTTGAATCTCTGTCCCCGGTGGCTCTGTAAACCTGGTAGAGCATGACACCCCCTAGGCTTCAGTGTCCTTACCTATAAGATGGGAGGGAGGCAAATCAGTGATTTCCCCGGGCTTGTTGCATGGGTTAAATGACAAAATACACAGGACATACTCAGCGCAGTCCGGCATGTAACAGGTTTTCAGAACTGTCAGCCGCTGTGAAAGCAGTAGTCAGCATCTTCTTGCCTGGACAGCTGTATGCTACTCATTGTTAGATGAAAGATGAATCAGCTGTTTGGAGCTTTGGCCACCAAAGGGATTTGCAAAATTGGTGTAAATTGTGGGTACAGCAAGATCTAGAGAGGGATATCAGGGTACAACCTGAGGAGAGTAGTCAAGGGCCATGGCTGACGGCTCTCATTCACCCTCAGAACTGCCAAGGAAGAGAAATCTTGGGACACGCTGGGGAGTGTGGCTTCTTTGCTTTTCCAACTTCACTTTCTGCACCTTAGAAATGGTTTTCCTAGTTATTTTTTCTGCTTACTTTTTTAAAGTGCTGCTGATCTGAGAAACGACCCAGAGCCTTACGCTTTACACTGTGACTTTATGGCAGACCAACTGCCCTTAATTTTTTTTCTCTTGGGTCTTTCTTTGTAAGAGTCATGGGGAAGTCAGTTATCCCCTCAGTAATGAAGAACAAGCAAGCAACAGCTTAATTAACATAACAAATCACCTGTCAAATGTAATACTGCCATAGGCACCCAGAGGGCTATCGCGGGTCCCTCCCCACCCCACTTCATTATTATTTCTGGAGACCAACAGCAAATTTTGTGCAAAGGCTGGAGCAGGTGCAGGCTTGCACTAGCACCTCCTGAACATTCACATTCACTGTCAAAGGATCCCCTGACCAGGGGTTCCAGAAGGGAGCCAGGTCATCATTTGCAGTTATCGGAACCCCTGGTAGGCAGTAGAGCCTGCCCCCGTGGGTCTTTGGATGCTGCTCAGACACACTTCTTTCTTCAGCTTTTTTTTCCGGGGGTACTCATTCATTGAGATATATCCCCAACCCCTCCCCGCTTCTAGTTTTTATTTTGAAACAGTCACGCTAAATTGCCCAAACTGGCCTGGAACTCATGATCCTCCTGCCCTTGCCTCTAAAGTTACCTGGGGTTACAGGTGTGCACCACTGTGATGGATTCTTTCAGGAGGTTTTGCTTACATCCCTGCATTCAAGAATCTTTAGGGCTTGGAGCCAGGTCTGCTTGCCCCAGGCCCAGCCCATCCCTTCCTCCGGGGTGCACAATGTAGCTGTGACCTCACCTGTCTGACCAGGTAGCCCATCTCTAAAAAATTTCCAAAGCAGCTCAACTACTGATCTCTTCCTGAAACTTCAACAGTTGTATTGGAGCTCACCAAATTCTAATGTGTTCCACCTATACATTTTAATGCTGGGCCATAGCCACTCACTTTCCTGGCTGGTCCCTTAACCCAGGCCTGGGTACCTGTTCTGTCCCTACTCCACCGCCTGCTGGTTCTTTGAGGAACCTGAGATACTTACATTTGCTGCACACCATTCCTCTGTCTGCAGATCTTAAAAAACCATAAGGATTAATGAAACAACATCTGCAGAGCTCTTTAGAAGAAAGCTGCTGTGTAAACACTAAGTATTATGCTTCGGGTTGAGAGAAGTGGTATCATATTGCCTGGGAGAAATGCAGACCCGTGTTTTACCATAGCATTGTCCTTGGCTCTTCAGGGCTGGAATTGGGTTACAGTGGGGTACTTCAAGGAGTTCACTTGCTTAATTTGATGCATGGGGAAACTAGAAATTGCAGTGAGGATCCACAGGCAGGTATTGCATCAAGTTTCCCCTCTTTGAGAAAGGACACCAACATCCGTATTCCTCTAACTCCTCTCTCAATCGCCTTGAGGCTGCACACAAACTCTATTGTGCGTGTTTGTGCTTCTGGAAGTTTTGTGTTATTGAGAGTGTGACAGAGTCAGAGTGTCCTATGTGTGCTTCAGCCTCGATGGCATTGGCTCACGGTGATGCTTTCTTTCATTTTGTCCCTGGGTTCTGGAAGTTGCAGGGTTTCTGTGAGCCACTAGTGTTGATGTGTTCCTGTCCAGAGAGCTTGGGGGACCCAGGGGTTGGAGACTCCCCATCTGCTTCTCTCTCTTTCCACAGTGAGTGTAAAGGCGCCCGAGGGCCAAGTCTTCAGTACTGAAGGGAATAGCCCTTGGGGTGAATGTGGCCACAGCCTTGTGGATATTTGCATTTGGGCGGGAGTGTCTGAAGGATGAAATTCTGTCCACCTCCTCCCCAATAAGACTACAGCTGTGAGATGACAGATGTGTGCGTGTGTCCTCTGCTGACGCTACCTGGCCCCTGGCTTCGGTGACAAATTGAGTGCTGTTAATCTGCGCAGAGAGAACATCACAATTTCACAGCCATTCCTGGCTCTCTGAGCCTGCTTGTTTGCCAAGTGACAGGTGTTTGCCCCCAGGGCAGGCTTTTTAGAGGGGACAGAATGAAAAGACAGTGATGCCATCTTCCAGCAGCGGGGACAGATGTGGCTGGCCTCCTTGCTAGAAGAGCTAACCATATGGACTCAGGGTGGGGCCCTGGGCATCTTCACTTTTATTCTTATTTCAAGAGACTTTTGTCTCCAGATTTTTATTATTATTTTCTTACATGAATGAATGGGTCAGTCGATACTCTCTATACAATAACATCACTTCTGGAAGAATCTTTGAAAGATTTATTTTAAATCGTTGACAGGGACTGTTAACAAAATTCTGTCAAACTTTCTTATTTCCCTGGTGGAAGAAGACACATAGAGACATTGGACAGCAGAGATTTGCTGCCTTCTGTCACCTTGCTATGCCCTGGTGGGAGAGTGGTCCCAGCACCCTGGACAGACTGCAAAATGCTGTGCCAGGGCCGCAGTTCCTGCCCCTAGTGCATGCTGTGCTGCCACCTGGTGACGGTCTCGGGCAGTCCCGTTTGAACTTGGCCATCTGTGGCTTGGGCTGTGGTTGGGCTCCCATCCTGATGGACCTTGTCTCTCATGTCAGTTTCTTCCCCTTTTTCCTCCCTGTGCCCCTTTGACTCTTGCACATTGGTGCTTCACTGAGGGTGTCCCCGAGGCTGCTTGTCCTGATGTATTTGGTCAGCGTTGGAGGGCTCAGGTCCCTCCCTTGGAAAGGAGGCACAGTGCAGATGGACACCTCTGCAAGCGGGCTGATCCTGCGGGCCAACCCCGGCGAGGCACAGACCAGGCAGAGGCAAGGCTGAGAGATGTGGGAAGGCCTGCTGTTCTGCTGGCTGGCTGGGGTGGTTTCTCAGTGCTCTGGTCTTTCTCTAGAGTGTGCTTTTGCCATGGCTTTTATCTGCTTAAAACTTGAGCGCTTCTAGTGCCAAGTAAGAATTGGGAACCACTGGTTGAGGATGCCGGTCTGGCTTTCAGAGACCCCCCAACTCCAGATATTTTACCAAGACATCCACTGCTCAAATAGTTTTTCATGGGTCTTGCCAGCCAGCTTTTGTGTTGTGTCCCTTACTTATTTTAGACCCATTGACAAAGGAAACACATTCCTCATGGAGTGCAGAGTTCCTTTGTTTCAGCTGTTAGGTGATCTGGTCCCCTCTGATGTTGCATGACCACTGCTGACACGAAGTCTATCTGGTTTTGACAGAAAGGAATACTCTGGACAACTTCCTGTAGGCTGTTTGTCAGGTTCTTAGGTGGCCGTTGATGACCGGAGAAGGATGTGATTAGGTTTAAGGTCTCATACATAGCCACTGTTTATTATCTCTGTTCGAGGTAATTTTTTAAATAATCTGGGGTGATCCCAAAAGAAACAGAAAAGACCAAAAATGTCATATTATAACTTGGAATAAGAACCTTAAGTGTCACAGTACATTCACACACTTTACTTAGAGAAAGCAAACTGTTTTACTTACCATGGTCACCAGACTGGTTGGTGTATTGTGAAAAGAAACCCGAGGTTCTTTCCTGTTCACAGGTATATGAAGTTTCTCATGTTTCTTTGTCTTTAGCATCTCAGGTGCTTTGGCCCCTATGCTGGAGAGATGATTCCATCTAGCTGTTTGCTATATCTTAGTGGCAAAAGAAGTGTTTAATAGAGTTGTGAAAGCACCTTTCTGTTTGGGTGAAAGTTGGTCCTGGGATCAACTCTCTTTCCAGGTCATGATTAGGACCTGGTTACCAGTGTGGACTTCGGGCTGATGATTATTATTAGTCCCTGGGAAAGTTGTTGTTCGGACTGTGGAGGACACAGATGGCAGACTGCCTCTGTTCTCCTTGAGGACAGTTTTCTTTGTCCTGGAGTTAAGATATATCTCAGATAAGTCACCTTTTGATGAGAAATCTGGGACTTCTGTTGGGATATCTTACAACCCTGTTTTGCTAGAAAATTGAGAGTCTCAGTGGTGTTCTTATCAGATAGCTCTTTAATTGGGCTGCAAATGAGGAGGTCATCTACATACTGTAGTAGGCCTCCCATTTGGAAGTATAGATCTCTTAGGTCTTGAGGTCTTTGCCCTTGCAGACAGGTGGGGACTATCTCTAAAGCCCTAGGGCAAGACAGTCTAAGTATACTGTTGGCAAAGTCCTGTTTGGAGATCCTCCCACTTAAATGTGAACAAGTGTTGGGAACTAGGATCCAGAGGGATAGAAAAGAACCCATCTTTGAGATCAAGGACAGAGAACCATTTAGTTCTCCTGGGATCTGTGTTAAAAGGGCATGTGGGTGTGCTACTAATGGGTGAATAGGTGCTACTGCCTCACTGATGACTCTGAGATCTTGTGCTAGGCAATATTCTCCTGATGGCTTGACTACTGGTAAAATGGGCATATTGCATGGGGACTGGCATGGTACCAGTAATCCCTTAGCTAGAAACTTATCAATAAGGGACTTTAACCCCAGTCTAGCTTTTTCTTAAGGAAATATTGTCTGTGAGGATATAGATTAGAGTCCTTTAGCTCAATGACTACTGGAGTGGCCTTGACAGCTCCTCTGGGGTACCTTCACACCATGCTTAAGGATTTACTCCTGGCAGACACTTCGGACTCCATGTGGTCAGTCTGGCTGAGTCTTTAGATACTAGGGTACAGGTTGCTGGAGGTTCCAGTATCAGAGAGGCCCTGAATGGGAAGAGTAGTGTATCTCTTTCAATTCCTGGTATGGGGCACTCTGGTATCACCATAAAGGGAGCTTGGAGAAGGAAATCTTCTACAGAGCAGTTCAGAGTTGGGTGAAGAAAGCTGTCTGATTAACTTCCTCAAGGACTACCTCATCTTTAGAATGGGATGAAAGCTCACTCCAGTAAGAAGCTAGAACTGAGTAAGTCACACCAGTATCACAGAGGAGTGTAACCTGTCCACCCACACAGCTAAAGCTATCTGAGGCTCCTTGGAGTAACTATGACACACTTGTGTGGGAGCCATGCAGGCTGCCTCAGGCACTATCAACACTCATTGTCTGGACCTTCTTCCCTGGCCACCATGGTGAGGGATGACCTCTTCACTCTCTGGGAATGAGAACATCCTCTCTTCCAATGCCAAGAGTCTTTCCCTATGTTCTGCCAGGTCAACAAGGGTTGGGTGGTTTCTGAGAGCTCTCCTTTCCTTGCTGTCCTGATCACTTGTACTTGAAGCACTCTGACGTGCTCCCATCACTCCGTGGATTACTTTGGATTCCCTAGAGTTGTGGGCTTTGTTCTGAGCCTTATAAAACGGGTTGAGCATGACTTTATCCTGCCTCCTTTCCTTATTCAGTTCTCCTGTGCCCTGTACTTCATCATGGATATTGAACACTGAATAAGCTTCCTTGACCTATTGGCTTATTTTAGTTTGTGGTCCAGTTGGAGATTTTGGAGCTTTTTCCTAATACCTGGAACTGAATGACTGATAAAATACTGCCTTAGGATAATCTGACCTTTTTCAGACTCCAAGTCTAAATTAGTGTATTTATGTAGCGCTTCTTCAAACTAAAGCTGAGAAGGAACTGAATTTTCAACAAGGCCCTGACTAATAGACCTGAGCTTATCATATTTCACAGGTTTGGGTGTCCCTTGTCACATGCCAGCTAAAAGGCCTTGATATATAACTTTCATTTAGCTTTTCCACTCTCTATTACAATCCTACTCAGGCCCTTCTTGGGGCCCAAAGGGTGAGGCTGTAAGGGATTCATCCCTGGCCTGCTTTGCAGCCTTTCTAAACCTTTTCTTTCTACCACTGTGCAACAGGTGATGAGGAAGAATTGGACATCTTGCCAGGTCAGATCAAAAGCCATTGTTAGGGTATGGAAAGTGTCAGCAAAGTTTTCAAGATCCTCAGAAAATCTACTCAGTGTTTACTTGCATTCCTGAGTGTCTATAATTGAAAAAGGAGCTAGCACCGGGACTGTTCCATCCATGCCTGCTACTTCTCAAAGGGGTAGAGCAGTGATGGACTTAGATATTGAGGTCCCCAAATCTGGGGCACTGTGGTAAGTAACCGAGGTACTGACTGAGCAGGTTGCTGAGGAGGTATTCTGTGGAAAGGAGGAGGTGACGGAAGGGAGTCCAACACCATCAGATTCTGAAAGGTGATGACTTCTAGGGTACAGATCAGAACTCTTGTAGAAGGCCATAAATGCTTGAATATAAGGCACTTCTGACCATCTGTTTTGTTACTTACTGTAGAGATATAATTGAAATCCGGCATTATATTTCAGGCTGTCAAGGTGTGACCACATCTCATTTTCCCAAGGGGAATACATAGACCTTTTGTTATTACTCAGGAATATAAGATGATCTCTTTGTACGGTGTTAGTGTGGAACTTGTCCCAATGGTAAAGAAGTCATCCAGGTGCTTGCTTCAGCAGTACATATACTAAAATTAGAAAGAAGACATCTGAGTGAAGACTCAGAAGGAATAGATCAGGTTGTAGATAGGAATAAAAGGTAGGATTTAGGTTTAGACTCCCAGGGGTTGAATCTGGCAAGGCTGGATTCCTTGGTGCTGAATGTCATTAGTCTTAAGTGAGCACCAGTGCTACTTCCTTTGGAGCTATTGAATTTTGCCTATAAATACAACTCATCTTCTGGCTGAAGATCCTACAGCTGAGATGCCTTTCTGGATGGATGTCCCTTACCCCATCAAAAAAAGAACAAGACCTATCCTTAGAGAATACTCAAATCACTAGATCAAGTCACAAAGCATATAAATTTGATAATAGATCTCCAAATAAAAAGTGAGGTCCTATGTTCTTTCAAGCTGCAGCATAAACTTAAAGCCACACTTATCACAATGAAAGCAAAACTGAGTACAAAGGACAGCAAACCAATATCAGAAAGCTACACCCAAAAGCAACAGCATTAGGCATAGTTTTAGGACCCAGCGGAAATGAGTCAGCCAGTCTGTTTGGCTCCACCCACATGCCACTGTCTGCCACCAGCTGGTGCATGCAGGAATGGTGGGTGGTAGGAGGTTTAAACAGGCCAATTCCTCTCTTCCTCTGCAGGAGGACACTGCACCACTTAACCCTGTTCTTTGTGTTTATCTGAAACCAACACCTAAACAAATGAAACATTCTAATAGTGGAAAGCCTGAATCAGAAAGGGGATAAGAAAAGGAGAAGGAAAATGATTAAAACTTGTGGAAAGGAAGTCTTCCACATGAGTACATGACCCACAGGAAAGCACACACACTTGGTGCTAAACAAAGAGCTACCCAAGTTCAGGGCAAGTTATAGGTAATCTGCAGAGGAAAGCAACTGGTCAGGTGGGCCAGGTCTATGTTTTCCTGGTCCCCTATTGTGAATGACTATGCCAAAGCATTTGTCTACCAGCAGCCATTCCCCTGCTCCTTTTTCCCTGCTTTGCTTAGCTTATGCTTGTCTCTGATGAGGCATGTGCTATGGCCTCTAAAATGGACTTTCCACATTATGTGGATCGACAATGGAATATAAACCCAACTAACTGGCAGGGTTCCTCCTGTTCCCCATTATTGGGGACTGGGCTGTATAAGGGTTAAGTTGATGACCAGTGTTCTGGCAGCAATGTAACAACACAGCTCAGGCAGCTGAAAACATGGACTCTCAGTCTTTATTCTAGGGCAGTAACTGGTCAACCTTAGAGATAAGACAGTTCTCTTAATTGGCAAAATTTAGTGCTAGAAAAGACTTTGTTCTGAATTCTCAAGATCCTACTCAGTTTCCCGCCTTTACCGCCACTTTTCCCTTCACTTCCCTTCAGACCTCCCAAACTTGTTTGAAATCCAACAAATATGAGCAATCTAGAGAATTCTTTGTCTTAGCTCCAAGAGAGTTCTGACTTTCCTGGACTCCCCAAACCATTTGCATTGTGTCTTTATTTAATCCTTTTCTATAAGCTCGTTTCTAACACCTGGAGCCTGATCAGCTCCTGATACCCCCATAAAGTCAGAAGCCTTTTGTTCCACAATCTAGTCTTTTTCATGCAGTGATTAGTCTGACTCTTCCCCTGGGAACCCACTTTTTGCCCAGAAAAGAGAGAGCACATCTCCAGACAGAGTGAGGAGTTACCTTCCTTGCTGACTGGGTTGTTTGGTTTCCCACTTCTGCAGAGGTCTCTGTGGCTGCTGGTGATACTTTCAATGTTTGATGAGGTCTCTTGAGGTTTGGTGAGGTCCTCCTGGGTGGCTCACCAGATGTTACAGTTGAATGGGTACAAAGATAGTCCAGGTCCTGTAGAGAACAAGGAAAGAATTGCCGAGGATATAACTTGTAGTAAGTAGCTACATTTATGGAAGGTCATGTGATGGACCAGTTGCAGTAGAAACAGGCAGGAGGTCAAAGGGAAAAAGGAAGATGAAGAGGAACTTGTGGTCATAGGTGAAGCTTTTGCGGGTGGTGGGGAAGATCTCTGTGAAAGGCCTGGTGATGCTGTTGACAGTGTGTGAGCAGGCGTGTTTGGGGCTGGCATGTCATCTTGAGGGCTCTGGGCTGAACCCAGGGCTGGGAGGAGGACGAATAACTGAGGAAAAATAACCCTCAATAACTCAGACTTCCAATATTTAAAGAGTCAGACTCAGGTGCCTCCCACTGTGGCCAGACACCTTTGACTCAAGGTGTCTCCCATTCAGTTTCTCACTGTGTATCAGTGATCTGCCTTGGGCATCATGACCTCTTACGTTTAAACATGAATAATCATTAGGGCAGAGTTGTGCCCATAGTTGAAGGAAGGAAAGGGAGGGGCTCCCTCTGCCTCCCTGGACAGGTTTTCTAACTGTACTATCAGGGACAAAGTAGGGTTTCCTACACATCACAGAGGGACCTAGGTCATCTCAAGTAGGCAGAGCTTGTTAGGTGCCTTCTCCTACCACCCTACACTAGCCAAGGATGGCAGCAGCACCACCTGATCCCCCTGGAGTGTGTTGCCCATGCATTCAGGATTTTAGTCTCAATTCTTCCTTTTCCACTCAGCCAGTGGGAGAAGTGCCCGGTCATCTCAAGTAGGCAGATTGGACGAGTTAGGTATCCATTCTGAGCTGTGGTTTTCTTATGTGTAAAATGGGGAAAATTATATTTATCTCATGGAATCTAAATAAGGATGGAAGTCACAGGACCTAGCACACAGTAAGCCCTGAGTTAGCACCATTCTTGATGACATTCTGTGATAGTCTTTGGATTATACACATCAGCTCTGCATATAGACAGGCACACACGTCACATTTTTATCTTATTTTTCTAGGACACTTAACAAGTGACCTTTGGGGACAAAATCAAAGATGCAAATACTTGCCACATCTCATTAGCTAAGTACTAATGTAGTGGACCTGTCCCAAGGCTATAAAATACCAGCAGCCATGTTTCTGCTTGTCATGTGGAATATTAGTTTTTCTCTCATGGAGCCAATTCAATATTCAACATTGTGTTATTTGACTTGGAACTTTAGATTGCTTCATTTTAATGTACTTACTGTTAGGGATCATTGACTGGCCACAAGAAAATATTTTTGTTCTCATGATGCAGCTCTGGGCAGGTAGCCCAATAGGCAAAATACAATTTACACAAATATTATTGTTTCTGGAGTGCACACTAAAAAGAAACCATAGAACAGAACTGGAGAAAGCATGTCCCTTGGCGTTGGGTTATCTAGGCACAGTTGGTGTTCAAAGAAGGGACATTTTATCTGCTCTCACCTCTAAAGGTTGCCTGCTCTCCCTGAGTTCTGTATTCCTGGGTGGGTCTTTCTTTTCAGGGGGCAGGGGGAGTTCTATTTGTGATCACCGCATTTCCCATCCAAAATGAAGGCAAGGTAGGAAGCAGAGGACTCAGCATGGGTCAGGGTTTTGGAGATTCTGATGCTGGTTTCCCATATTTCCTCTCTCTTTGCCTAGAACAAGGAAGTGACGTGCCAGCGGGAGAAGTGCCCGGTGCTCCTGCGAGACTGTGCCCTGGCCATCAAGCAGAGGGGTGCCTGCTGCGAGCGCTGCAAAGGTGGGTCCAGTCCTGACCATGACCTCCCACTATGCTCACCTTTGTTTTCACTCTGCTCCTGGCTGTGGGATGTGTGCATGTGTGTGTGTATGTGTGTGCATGTGCGTGCATGTGTATGTTTGTGTGTTGGGGGCTGGTGGGAAGGGAGGAAGGTAGAGTAAGCACCTGCGTATTTATTTTCAGGGCAAGTTGTTGAAAACATTCTGGACAAGATGTGAACATGAATCCCGTGCACATTTGTATACACAGAGCCCATACACAGTTGTGTACACACACAAGAGTGTTTTTGTCAACACACTTCAACACTTGGGTTTTCCAGGCCCCACACTCACCCTGCCCTCTTCTGCCAAGAAAATCTTTAAATCCAAATGTTACCATTTTATTTCCATTAAATTTTCCTTTCCTTTCCAAATTAAATCTAAGTTCCTCTGCTTATCTTTGTAGCAATTCTGAAATCTCCTTACCCTACCCTAGTTGCTTTGTGTGGCCCTTGAGGGTCATGTCTTGCTGTTTGGCTTTCCTTTACCCAAGGGAGTCACCATGAAATCTTCTGTGAAATGCAGATTCCTGGTCATTGCCTATTGATAGCTATAGTCACTGATACCATCATCCTTTTAATCAAAATGGTAGCAGCTGCTCAGCATTACCAAGGGTTGCTTACTGGGATCTAGGCTCTGCACGCATACACTGTGGAGTAACTGTTAGAAAGCTATGTTTAATGTACTGAGAGGCTTAGTGACTTGTCTAGGGTTACAGATCTTGTAAGTGACAGAGATGGGGACAGACCTAGTAGCCCAGTTCCCTGACTTCACATTTTCAATCTTCTCTGAGACTCATGCACCCAGAGGCTGTAAGTGCCCTGTTCCACAAAAAAAGAAGGACAGGAAGAATGAAGTTGGCTTTCCTGATGAGGGATGAATACTCTATCTTTGAGAGGCTTGTAGGAGGAATCTGTCCCAGTCAGTGTCTTTTGGGGTGAGGGCTCTTAGCTCTTTGTTGCTGGGATGCCATGATTTTCTCTGATGTTTTGCTGTCTTCCTATTTGAAAAATTTCCATCATCTGGGGTGAGGAATCTCTGGGCGTTTATGACCAAGAAACCTAACTGTTATGACCAAGGAAACCTACCCCAATGCTGAGGTGCTGGCAAAGGCTTATCAAATCTTTCTCAGTGGTGAACATAAGTGGGGCTGGAGGCCTAGATCCCAAGAGCTGGCTGCCCGCTCCCATAATTTGTTGGGACTTCCTTTGCTTTGTCTTTTCTGACCTCTCTCTTTCCCTTCCTTAACATAATTATTTTTAATTTTAATTTTAACTATAT
>NW_004955560.1:684164-685738 GCF_000276665.1 Chinchilla lanigera
TTTTATTTTGAGACAGGGACTGCTAAGTTGCCCAATCTGTGTTGTAACTTATAATCCTCCTGCCTCAGCTTCCCGCGTAGCTGGGAGTACAGTTGGTGTGCACCACCACACCCAGCTCCACCTGCTGTCTTCATGGAAGTGGGAAAAGTACTTGTTTTTCTCCAACTGCTGGATAATCGGTTAGTTGGTTTATCACTTACTCCTCACAGCAGATGTAATTTTTTCCTTTTTTTATATATGAGGACCCTGCAGGCCTAGAGAAGTTAAACCACTGAGTTGCCAAAGTGTCAATTTGCCAAAGTCAAGCACCAGATGTCCAGGTGTCCTTATCCTTGAGGAGCTTGCTCTCTTAGGAGACAAATACCATGTGGGTGACATTGTCCAGGGAGGAGGAGGACAGCTGTTGGCAAGGGATGGAGCATGGGCCTGGGGTGGCTTTTGGAAACTGTGACCCATCTCTGTGAGTGAGGAGGAGCTGTCCCATCTGCAGAGGGCTGCTGTGGAGAGGCTGCTGGGAAGACATGGTACCCACAGGTTCTGAGATGTCACCAATCACCTTGAGCACCTTGGGAACTTGTCAGAGTGCAACTTCCTAAGCTTCCTTCAGAGCTGCTGAATTCAAACTATTTGTGATAACTGTTTGTTTGTTGTTTGCTTGGAGACAGGTAAGGGGAGCAACAATAAAGTAACACAATTCTATCCCAACGTCTACTATTTTTCCCCTGAAAAAGGCATTGATATTGAAGAGGAGGTGGGAGAATATGTCAGCCTAAGGACAGAAATATGATGAATCTTATTTCCAGAAGTGCTCTTAGGAAGGTTGTGGGTGTGTTCATGTTTGCTTTACTCAGATTCCTCATATGTTCCATTTCTTCATTAATTCAATAGTATTTACCAATCCGTGTGCCAGGTACCCTCAGGAGGGTGCTAACCAAATTGTTCTTAAGTTTTATGGAGCTAGAATATGCTGTAAGACAAAAAAAAAAAATAAGTAAAGGATCACTAATTCCTCTCCAAGAAGTATTTCACGGTACTTTTGAGGTTATTTTTATGCTAATAATGGTTATATTTTTATCCAACTAGCTTAATAACCGGGCAAAAGATTATATTTGAAAAACTCTATTGTTTGGTGAAAATAAATGAGATCATTGGGAGTCAAACGACAGCTTTGGCAGCTTTTCTGCTTTTACTTGGATGGAAAATCACCCCTTAATTTGGGGTTCTTTCATAAACAATAGTGTGTTTGTTATTTGAATATATGTTTGTTATTAGTAGTGGGTCATAACTGCATAAGGTGTGTTTCCAACTTTATAGGTCAAATTCCATCCTCTCTTCCTACAGAGCATGAGATATTAATTGTCCGCAACACTTTGATGAAAGACAGAAAATACCACCTTTTCATTTGTCAAGCAAGGTTTATTTTCCTTTATTTTCTCTTGTCTTTGAGCTCTCTCTTCTGGACTTATTGTTCTATGAGTTGTGATCAGCTGGGCTGAATTTTCTCAAATTTTAATTTTTTTCCATTCTTTAAAACTTAATTAAGTACATTGATACATTTTAGATATCCACAGTGA
>NW_004955560.1:685993-687938 GCF_000276665.1 Chinchilla lanigera
CAGGGAGACAATAGGATGTTTACATATGAGTCTGATTTATTTCACTTAAGAGTATGGCCTCAAATTGCATTCATTTGCCTAGAAACACCTCAAATTTTTCTTTCTTTATGGCTGAGTAGTACTTTACTATATATATTTAAGAAACATATCTTTTTTTTATCCATTCCTCAGTTGATGGGCATCTGGGTTATTTCCAGGACTTAGCTATTACAAACTGTGCTTCTATAAACATGGGTACACATACATTGTTGTGATATGATGATTTGAATTCTTACAGGAAGACATCTGGGGAGGGGGAATAGCTGGGTCAAATGGGACCTCTAATCATAGTTTTTGAAGAATCTCCACACTGACTTCCATAGTGATTGCACCATTCTATAATCCCACCAACAATGGAGCAGGGTACCTTTTCCACCACAGTTCTTCCAGCATTTGTTATTGGTTGATTTCTTGATAATAGCCATTCTTTCTGGGGTGAGATGGAACCTCAGTGTTTTTGTTAAATTTGCATCTCTTAAATGACCAGTGTTGAACATTTTTTTCATATATTTATTTGCCATTTGTATTTCTTCCTGAGAAGTATGTATTCATCTCAGATACCCGTTGTCTTGGTTACTTTTCTCTTGTTGCTGAGACAAAACACCCAATGCACAAAATGAAGGAAGGAAAAGTTTATTTACCTTACAGTTTGTGGAGGTTTCAGTCCATACTTGGCTGGCTCCAAGGCAGAAGATAACAAAGCAACAAGAGCAAAAGGGGGAATGGCAATGCATGCAAGCCTCTTTCCCTCCCTTATATTGTAAGCAGGCTACCCCCACCCAGGGGGCGGCACTCACATAGTTAACCTTCTAAACTTCTCACATTGACACAATGAATAACATACTAGAGCAGGAAGGGCATATCCTTTGCACCCCAGGATATAGAACTGCTGAGTCACTTAGCCAAACCTCTAGACTCCTCAAGTTGACACAATGTATGAACCATAACACCCATTTTTGGGTTCAGTCTTTAAATTTGGTTGATCTGATTTTTTTCTCTTCTTTATATGTTCTAGATATAAGTCCTTTGTCTGAAGGATAGCTGGCTAATATTTTTGTCATTCTATGGATTGTCTTGTCATACTGTTGGTGATTTCTTTTGTTGTGCAAAAGCTTTTTAATAGACAAGATCCCAGTTATTGATTCTTTGTGTTATTTCCTGTGCAATCAGTATTTTGTTCATGAAATCTTTGCCTACACCTATGTCTTTGAGCATTCTTCCTGTTCTTTCTTCTAGCAGACTTGGTGTTTCTGTTGTGATATTTAGATCTTTGATCCATTTTGATTTTAGTTTAGTGCATGGTGATAGACATGGGTCTACTTTTAGTCTTTGGCATATAGAAAGGCAGTTTTTCCTACACCATTTATCAAAGAGACTATCTTTCTTCCAGTGAGTGTGTTTGGCTCCTATGTCAAAAATAAACTGGTTGATTATGTTGAATATTGTTCTCTTCAACGTGGTTGCTCAGATTACCAGATATAAACATGCAAAATTGATCATATCAGTACTAACTATTCCTTTCAATGAACTAATATAAATTAGTAGTAGAATTATCTTAGCTATCTTGTGTCTATCATCTTGTTTTGAAACTGTCATTTTTATTGTTTTTTCTCCTTTAAAATAAAAAAAAAGATAAGGTGGTTGAGTGTGTTTGGACTTGTTTCTGCATCTTTTACTCTGTTCCATTGATCCTCAGATCTGCTTTTTGTTTGTTTGTTTTGGTTTTTTGACCAGTACTATATTGTTTTTATCACAGTAGCTTTGTAGTATAACTTCAAGTCAGGAATTGTAATGCCCCCTGCTTTGCCATTATTGCTGAGAATTTTTTTTGCTATTCTATGTATCTTGTGGTTCCAAATTAATTTTACAAATGTTTTCTGTAGTTCTGTGATGAATGCTAGTGATA
>NW_004955560.1:691861-692973 GCF_000276665.1 Chinchilla lanigera
TTACTGCCTAAAGTGAAAGCTGATGGAGTGATGGCGGGTGGGGAGTGGGATTGATTCTAGGCTGCAGTTTGTGCAGTTCTAGGTCCGTGAGTAAGGAGGCTTTTCTCAGTGCTGCTTTGAGAATGACCCGGAGGACACCAACCACTCAGAATATTGCTGTTGGCTATTTGGGGGGAACCAGCCCCTTACTGTACATAGGAACAGGTATTAAAACACCTTATACAAGAATAATCACACTCTGTGTTGACAGAGTAAACTGCCCTATTGTTTAAAACTTTTAACATGGGAAGGCTGATTTAGCCATGTGCCAAACTGGTTGTTTGCTTTTAACCAACTTCTTTTGGTGTCATAGCCATGCTTTGTCTGTTGCCTAAACAAAAGTGTGGGTTTATCCTGGCCTCTATTTTTCTCCCCTTAGACATCACTGAACTCCCTGTTAGTTATTATGTCTGGTCAGTCCACACTGAGTGTGCCTCAGATCTTGTCTCCCAGATAAGGAAGGGCCTGCTCTCAGGCCAGAGGTCTGTCCAGCTTCCACACTAGACAGACACTGTGTGCCCTCGGGAGCTGGTGGTGCTGTTTTGAGTTAGCCAAGAGGGAAATTGACTCCATGAGAGAAATCTGAGGATCACAGAGAGGCAGAAGGAGGCCCAGACTCAGATGTCACCTTCTCTCCCAAGTCCTACTGCCTGTGGGATAAGAAGGGAGAAGAAGATCCCAGCATCCCAGGGAGAGAAAGAGGCCTGCATGGGCTCCCTCCAGGTAGCCCATGGTCTTGCTGGCCTCCCCTCAGGGACCAACAGCCTCAGAGAAGTAGGTGGGGAGAAGCAGTGTAGAGGTGTACAATAACATGGTTGTTCCTTACTAATGGACATTTTGGAAGCCCCTATCTTATTATTTTTCAGCTTCCTCTTGTCTGTCGTTGTGCTGGCATTCTAACCAGGCACTTAGACACCTTGGGAAACCTCATTGTCTCTGCTATTCAGGGCTCCAGGGTCACTGGACTTGGAGTTCAGGGTTATTTCTGATCCACTTCTGGGTGGAGACCTCAGGTTCTAGCTGGATATGCTGCACATGGGTGTTAACCTAAATCCATCTCATTTATCTACCCA
>NW_004955560.1:694698-696496 GCF_000276665.1 Chinchilla lanigera
GTGCTGACTTTGTAGTTCAGCACATCTCACGCGGTCCTCGCACTCCTGGTGTGTGAGTGTCGATCCACCTCAAGCTCAAGGGAATGATAGGGAGAGGTAAGAGTGGGTCCATAGGGATGACAGGTGACTGAATGTCTGCCATCAGTGCTATACTGTGGGTTCACAGTGTTATTGAGTACTGCAGTTCCTTCAGAAATGGCTTGCCAGCTGAAACTATTCTAGGTCCTTCTTGCCTCAAAAAAGAAGGACAAGCCAAGCCAAAAACAGTGCCGAAAGTTTAGTATTTGAAAGTTGAGGGATGAAGAGGTGAGGGTAGAATTAGCTCTACAGAACAAACTTGCGCCCAAAAAGAGAGGAGAAGATAAAAGCAAATTAAAAGTACACTCTGCATCTAGGAGAAGCAGAATAGGCTTCTATGAGAAATCGTGATACCAACCCCTCAAGGCAGCTCATCTCTTTTATGCTGTCCACATCTCCTGGAGCCCTTGGGAAGTTCCACATTTGGGGTCCTGGGAATTATTTGACACTGTCTTAGGATCTTGTGATTGACAGCTTATTTTCCCAACCAGATTTGCCACACCCTGTCTCCTCTATCAGTAGAGGGTAGAAGCGCTCCTTAAAACCACACCACTAAGTGAACTTTCCTCTGGAATTTCATCAGCTTACTGCTAACCTATAATCATCAGGAAATCTGCCATTGGACTCTGTGAAGTTACAATACACAGAGATGACTTCAGATTTCCTAGCACCATAATTGTGACATGATTATCTGCTTTCTTTTTATAACATATAAAATGCACCTCTCATTTGGCTTGTTTCTGCAGGTGCTTTTGCAATGATTCTGTGACTGCCTGCAATGTTCCTGCCCTGAGAGTAAACTGCTCGGTGCTTGACAATATTTTCCTCCTTCCTGTCTTATATTTCTCTGTGGAACTGATTATCCTCTCAAATTGGAGTGAAACCTTCTAATTTCCTCTGAGGCTTCTCATAGTACTGCTTTAAAGAGGTCATCAAACCAAGAAAAGAAGAGCTGGGTACTCTGCATGGGAAGTTGGGGTGCATCATGCAAAACCATGGGAAGGCAGAATTCACAGGGAAGGCCCTGAAATCTCTGTGGGTTCTGTTCTATTTGCTGCTTAAAGTTGGCAGCTGTGACACTGGAAGTCTCTCTGTGCATATAAGATGCGTGTTTTTATGAAGGTACGTGAGCCTGCAGTCATCTAAATTCTATTACAGTGATTACCTGCTGTAATAGTAAGCACCCTTTTTGTCCATATTCTTGCAGTCATTCAAGAAGTTGGCAAAAATGTGTATTCTTTTTATCATCGTAAGTTCCAGATTCCCTGCTGGAGAGCGCCCTCATTTGCACTAATGCGCTCTTCCTTAGGAATCTGTCTGCTACAGAGGCCCACAAATCATCAGGCCTTGTGTAATAATGGGGAGCAAAGAGCAGGGAGCGTTCAGGACCCAAGTGCCTCCTCCCGTTGCTGTGAGCTCCTTCACACCAGAGCCAAGGACACAATATTGTTCAGGAACCAGCGTGCAGTTAGAGAGCTGCAGTTGTTTACCTAGAAGCATGACACAGCATCAACTGCCTGAGCTCTAGCCATGAGGTAGCCCTCTACTGTCTAGGCAGCTCAGGACAGCTTTGTTACACTGGGCTCTGAGTTCTGTGGCATGGCCAGCTTGCTGGGTCTATGAGCACAGAAGCCACTCCAAGCCTCTAGAGGAAAGAACACCTTCCAGGGTAAATACAGAAGCCAGGGGAATATTTTCATATTTGTAGACATTAATCAAA
>NW_004955560.1:697138-705841 GCF_000276665.1 Chinchilla lanigera
TCATCCCTTCTTCCCTCAAGCCTGGGTCACCTTGATTCTATTCACACTGTCTGAGTTTGGCTATGCTAGGAACTCATGGAAGTGGATTCATATTATATTTCCTTTTGTGTCTGGCTTATTCTACTTAACAAAAGGTTTGCAGGATTTTGCCATGTTGTGGTGTGTATTAAAATTTCATTCTCTAAAGGCTGAATAATGCTCCACTGTACCATTCATTTTTCCATTCCTGCACTGATCGGCATTCGGGTAATTCCTGCTGCACATCTGTGTCAGCAAGTCCTCTACGTGGCTCTGAAGGTCAACGGGGTTGAGGGCCACTGGAATGTATGCCATCCTTGTTTAGTTATGTTTTTGTAGACCAGGTTTAGAGAAGGAGGATCAGATATATCATCATCTGAAAAGATGCAACTGTTATTATTCTCACTTAGTTTCATCTAAGTACAGGGAACAAACAGCAGGATCCTGATGCCAAGGAAATTCCTTGAACTTCAGCCAAATGTTTGTGGTCTTCTGTTAGGATAAAAGGTTTCAGAGTACCAATAACAGCTACTGTTAAAATAAATACAGGAGTGTACTGTAGTCAAAATGTTTGGGGCCAGAAAAGTTACAGATTTCAGATTTTTCCAGATCTTGGAATCTATCATCTATCTATCTATCTACCTATCTATCTAAATCTCTTGGCTCTGGAAGTATGGCTATTTTGACTACGTTGGTTCTGGCTATCTGGAAACAGAGAATATCTTTGTCATAAGTGGCTTTTATGAGATTGAGATAAAGTCCTTCCATACCTATTTTCTATTTTTCTTGAATATGTTTGTTTTTGTCAAAGGTTTTTTTCTGCATGTATTGAAATGATCACATGACTTTTGTCCTTGATTCAGTTTATGTGGTGTATTACATCTGTTGATTTGCACAGGTCAAACCATTTCTGCATCCTAGTTCATTAGAGTACAAGTTCACTAAGTAGTTATTAGTAATTTTCTAAATTTTCAGCAGAGTCTGATGTGCTTTTTGGTTATTCATTTCCAAGTGATTTGGGTCTTTCCTTTTTTAGTCAGGTTGGCTATGGATTTGTCCATTTTGTTTATTCTTTCAAAGAACCAACTCTTTGATTCATTGGTTCTTTGTATTGATTTTTTGTCTCAATTTCATTAATTTCTTCTCTGCTCTTTATAATTTCCTTCTTTGTACTAACTTTAGATTTGGATTCTTCTTGTTTTTTTAGGACCTTGCAATGCATGATTAGATTATTTATTTGCTCTTGCTCTGTTTTTCTAGTGTGGCCATTCACAGCTATAAATTTCCCTTTTAGAACTACTTTCATTATGTCCCCTAGGTTCTAGTCAGTGGACCTTTGATTTAAAGATTCGATTGATTTCTGAAGGCTAGTTGTAACTGAAGTTATCAGTTGAAGGATCAGGCTCCTCTCACAGCCTTCAAAGTCTCTTTCCTGTATACAAGCAGATCTCAGTGTCCTTAGGGAGACACTGGCCCAGGATTTCTCAATTAACCCCATACAGGACACGATGTTGTCATATTCCTGCCAGAACTCTTTAAGGGTTAATTCTATGCCTGAGACAGTCCTGAAGCACAAAGAGCTAGCATTTGAATCATGACTCCAGACTTTGGTCATAAATTAAAACTAAAATTCTGATCATAATCCAAGTTGTTTTTATGTCAGACCAGTCATAACTTGAGCCTACTGTATATTATATTGAGCCTACTGTATATTACATTGGATTATAGGAACTAATTCTTTCTTTGATATCTTCTGTGACCCATTGATTATTCAAGAAGGTATTGCTTCATATCCATGTTTCAATAATTTCTGTGTTTTCTTTTGCCATTGATTTTTAGTTCATTGCACGATGATCTGATAATATACATGGAATGATTTCAGTTCTTTTGCATTTACTTAAGCATTCTTTATGGGCTAGCTTGTGGTCTATTTTAAATAAAGTTCCATGTGCTGCTGAGAATAATACGTATTCTGTTGATTTTGGATGGACTGCTCTGTAGATATCTGTTAAGCCCATTTGTTTGAAGATTTGATGAAACTCTTCTGATCTTACCTTGTTAACATTTTTGCCTAGTTGATCTGTTTATTTGTGACAATGAAGTATTGAAGCTCCCCATTATAATTGTGTTGATGTTTACCTGATTTTTTAATGTTCAATACTATTTATTTTATGAAGTTAGGCATGCTGATCTTCAGTACAAATATGTTTATAATAGTTAGCTCTTCTTGTTGAATTGTTCCCTTAACCAATATGAAGTGACCTTCTTTGTCTCTTCTGTTAAGTTTGGGTCAAATCCATGTGTCTCACATTAGGATGGCTACTGCTGGTTTTCTCTGGACTGCCATTGAATGGAATAGTGTTTTGCATCCTTTGATTTTTCATCCGTGGATTTCTTTTTGTATTAAATTTGTTGCATATCGTTGGGTTTTCTGTTTTTATCTCTTCTATCAATATGTGTGTTTTGATTGGTGAATGGAGACCATTCACATTGAGAGTTACTCCTGAAAGTTTTTTGACTTATTCCTGCAACTGCATCATTTTGCCTTCACTGATTTTTTTTTCTTTGTTTTTCTCCTTTCTCTTTCACTGTTCACCCTGCATGGTGTATTCATTTTATTGAATTTTTGGCATTGGTGGCTTCATTTTCTCTTTATAGAATATCCTTGAGAAATAAGGAAAAAATAATAGTGCAATATTTCTGGCAGTTTTTTCTTAGTGAGCCTTGAACACCATATTTGTTTGTTTGTTTTTTGTTTGTTTATTTTTGGTACCAGGAATCGAACTTAGGACCTTGTGCTTGTCAGGCAGGCACATGAGCTATATCCACTATGCCACTGAGCTATATCCCCAGCCTAGAACACCTTATTTAATCAGTGGTAAAGATTGCATCCTGTAATATCCAAAGTATAAAGATCACACAGGGAAGTCCACTCATTGGTTATACAAATGTTGTTTCATATGAGTGCTGTATGGAACTTATTCCTTGTTTTAGTGAGAGAGACATTCACATGTGTCCTTGCAATTACTTTAGGGAAAGAGATGATTCCTTTCATGACTTTTTAATCTGTGTCTGTCTACATTTGTCCTATGAGGTTGCTGCTTATTTTGCTGTCTTCAATAAATTTTATTTCCTTGTTACTATGCAGGCCAAACTGGAACACGTTCCTATTTTCAAAATACTCAGGAGTCAAACCATAGATGTTTGAATTTGATCCTTTGATCCTTTGACTTATTATTTCATTCCTGATGTTAAAAGGCCTGGTACAATGCCTTTAGCACATGTATTTAGAGCAAAGTTTAAACATAAATCCTCAGTAATCAGTTTTTCCCATCATTTTTGTGTTAGGTTCTCACTCTTGACCTCACTATGTAGCCCAGGCTGGTCTCAAAGTCCAAGAGAACCTCTTGCCTCAGCCTCTGCAGTGCTGGCATTACAGGTGTGTGCCACCATGCTTGGCTATAGTTTTTACCACTTCAGTCGCAAATATAATATAATATTTTCACCATATAATACTGGCTTCCAGTCATCACTGGAACATCTTTTTTTTGGTACCAGGAATTGAGCTCAGGACCTCACCTTTGCCAGACAGATGCTGTGCCACTGAGCTATAGCCCCAGCCCCAGAACATCATTTTAAAGAATCATTTAAAGATAATATGTCCTCTGACCCAGGTCATTCTTTTCACTGTAGGAGCTTGGCCCTCCTGAGCTCAGTCTGTGTGCCTGGCAAAACTCAGGTAGTTCATGGATTTTGGAGTAAGACAAAGAGTAGCTCTGTGATGGAGACAGTTACTTCACTTTTTTCAACCTTGGTTTTCATGTTTTTAAAAAATGGAATAAAATGTGGCCTGTCCTGCAGTACTTTATTTGAGAATAGAATTTAATCCCAGGAGAAAACTCCAAGTATAATACCTTACCTACAATAATTCTTCAAGGATTATTTTTCTCTTCTTTCCTTGTTTCCTATTGCAAAATCTTTGACATAATATTTTTTCCCAAGCACTTTTGGGAACTCATCTTTGGAAATGTTCTTTGGTGCCATTTTTCTGCCCACATTAGAAAACCAGTCTGATGATGTCACAGAAGTTTCTCCCCAGTGTCACAACTTTCCTCTCTCATCTTTGCTCATGCAGGCTCAGCCTTGTCCTCCCCCTTTGCCTGTGAGAAGGCATGCATGCTGGCTGCTGGACAGTGGTTGACTCAGCCCCAGGAGGGAAGAGTCCTTAGCACATCCAAATGTGTTTGTAGTCAGAGCAGTCGTGGGCAGGAGTGGTGGGGCTCATGTATAACAGGGACTGCAGGTGTTTTTCTGTCTTAATGCATCACACATTCCCTCGATGTTATTAATTGTAGTAAAAGTTCAAGAGTATGTTTCATTGAATAGCAGCCCAAGTTATTTGTATCCATAGAATCTATTATCATCGTAATATCAGTGCCAGCTATTAAATGTACTAATGCTAGAAAGTTACGAGTCTACAAGACATGATTTCATCACCTCATAGTCTCTGATAAACCCAAAGATCAGAAATACAATTTGGTCATGCTGAGGTTTTGTGTCCCTTTATGCAGGAGAAATGAACTGAATTTGCAAGTGACCTACTGCACTCATCTGATATTTCTGTGTATTTGGTATTTTATTGGTAAAATAATCAAAAATCAGAAAAATAGCTTCCTCTCATTTCTTATTCCATTATAAATTTCTTTATTATGACTGTACAGTATATTTAATTCCTAATTGGAAAACAAGGCACAGAAGCCATGCAAAGAATGTGTGTTGGGGGCACATGCTCCTCTTTAAGAGCTCAGTGCAGGAGTCTGATTCCTTCTCTTGGGAGTCAGGAAATGATTTGCTTGTAAAATTGCCGTTAACCAAAAGTAAGCTAAATCTCCTGCAGGATTCATGGTAGGCACAGACTGGAAGAGTAATAAGAGCTTCTTTCAAATGAACTCTTAAGGATACAGTTGAAACTCGAATGCCTGCCAGATTTTATGTTCATCGCTTCTACTTATACTTCCAGATACTTTCAGAGAACAGTGTCCAAAAAGTGTTGCCTTTAAAACATTGTGTCAGGCTGGTTGCAACTTGGGGTTTTTTGGCCAAGTCCAGGAGGTGAGTAGAGCCCTGTCAGGTAGTCAGGAAGCAGCAAGAGAGAACGGCAGGCCTATCTACCCTCTTTCCCTTTGCCGTATGGTGTGAAGTGACTTGGGACACTCCCAAGTTTTGTTTAATTTAAGTAAATATGATGGAATACTTCTTAAAAATGCAAGCACAAAGCAAGAATAAGCCAGTAGTTTGGAGGACCAACTAGACTTGCAGAAGAAAAGGCACCCAAATGAAAGTTAACTTACCTGATTACTCAGAGAAGGCTTTACTTGTCTTGCAGTAAAATTGCTTGAGCCCATGTGCCCAACAGAAGACAGGAGGTCCAGAAAATGGCATCTTCTCTGGGTTGTATTTCTCTGGTTACAGGAGTAGCTATTTATTGATGCTTATTATTTAGTACCAGTGTAACTAAACATTTAATAAGTTGTCATTACAAACAAGTACTGTAAAGGGAAGAGAAACTTACACTGTATGTAGAGAATGATCACAGAAGCACACCCTGCACAGGGATGTTTTAAGGGGGCTTTCCAGAGACAATGACCTTGAACTGGGTGTTCAAGGGGACATAGAAGGTAAGTACGGTCCCACAGGATAAGTTTCACTGGGATGGTAGATGACTATAGTAGTCAGCTTCCCATCACTGGGACACAGTACCCAATACCCACAACTTAAAGGGACAAGGGTTTAACTTGGCTCACAGTTTTAGAGGATTCAGTCCATGATTTCCTGGCTCCAAGGCAGGAACATCCTGGTAAAAGGGAAAGCAAAGGCAAAGATGCTTAGTTCGAAGCCAAGCAGGGAACTGTGCGAGAGAAGAAGGGGTGAGGGAACATATATAGTACCTAAGGCCATGCCTCTGCAACCCACCCAGACAAACCCAGGAGTGTGCTGCATCAGTTCCCCTCATGGATTGCAAAGTCAGTCAAGTTGATACAAACGGGCTCAACTGCTACAGTGGACACTGGGGAAGCCAGGTAGTCTTGATTATGGAATTGGATATGTGTTCAGTGGTGTCCACGTTCATTATGAAGGAAACTCAGGGACTACAGTGGAGCTCTAGGAGTGAGGGAGAGGATTCAAACTGTGGTGGGACCCACTGAGAGCATTGGGTACAGGTGCTAAGTTCCTGGTAACCAGGAAATTCAGTTCTCTGCTCTTAGGCTCATGTTAATCTGAAAAGTGAGATGATTTAGACTAAAAGAGTGAAACTAATCATAGCCGAAGCTTGTTAGAAAATCAGTGCCTTTTTATAGCCTTGATTTTTAAGTTATTTTAATAACGGAATGATGAACATATGTGGCCTTCTCTCTCACTTTGGATATTGTGGCCACTGAAAAAGATTGCAACTAATAGAAAAAGTGCATTTTATTGCTTACCTGTGGCTTTAGTTAATTCTTGTCCTTCTTGTCTCCACTGACACGTGCTTTCTGAGTAGACTGATCCACTGGGCAGAGCTGCTTCACACATCTGTATGCTATAATAGTACTATGAAAGAGCAAATAGTACTATGAAAGAGCAAAGTGGTTCCTCTCATAAAAGACCAAATGTGTGAAAACGGAAAGTGTCACAGTCCAGGTCATTTTTGTGTTATTTTACATGTCATGAGGAACCACTGGTCTCTACAGGATGGTGTAGATCAGGGCATCCCAACTTTGATACTTTGGGTGAGTTCCCTCTCAGGTGCACCTTGAACGCTGCTTGGTTGTGTCCTGGCCTCTGCACACCGGATTGCTGCAGCATCCCTTCTCTCCTAGCTGTCACAACCAAAAATGTCTTCTAAGGTTGTCAAAGGCCCCTGGGTCAGGGCAGGGTGAAGGCAAAATCACCTTGGTTGAGAATTTCTGGTTTGAGTCTATTGTAGTGATTTTATCAGAAAATAACCTCTTCCTCCTGCTCCAGGACTGATGACTTCATTGAAGCTGTGGACTCTCAATAGCTCTTCATCATCGGAAGAAAAGTAATGAATGGTGACAATTTTTCTTGCAGAAAGTTTATTTAAATATGCTTAAAGAAACAGGATATCAGCTTTACTGGTTTTTATGTGTTTACCTGGCTGTTCTTCCCCTACTCCATGCTATTACTCTTGCATTTAGTTAGTGGGTTTGCTACCACTTAATTTTATAAGAACAATGTTAGCCATATTCCTAGGCCACTGAGTCTTAAATGCAAAGTCAAAGACCAGTTTAGACCTTGGTGCAAACACTTGGGTTTCACATGGAACCTGGCTTCTAGTGTTTTTTTTAAAACCTGACTCTTTCCAACTTGTAATAGCTACATTAGCCTTTCTGTGTAAAATTTTTCATCTGGGAAATGAAGCAGATAAGCTGTAGTATCTGTGAACTTGCCATAGTTCCAAGTATCACAGCTGTAACAGTTTTTATTGTTTCTTTGAGCTGTCCCCCTCTCTGATAGGGTATCCTCCAGTTTGATGACATTCAGAATGTGCACTGCAGCGTCCTCAGTAGTCCATGAACCATCACTCAGGTCTATAACAAGAGAAGTGCAGAGAAAAAATGTTAGAAACTTTTACTCTCATTCAATAGGGTGTTCTATGTCCATTGCATATGACAAAAAAAGTGGACTTATATTCTGTGTAGACTTTAATTCACTTTTAGGAAGTCAGTTCTATTATATATTTTCAAAATATTGATTTGCATTGGACTGGAAAAAGGAAAACAAACAGATCTTTCACTGGAGAAAATCTAAGAAGCACTGTCTGTCTATATGATGGAAAATTTTCTCTGCCTCTTTCTACTCTGGCCAACAGAGATATTATATTTTGCCTCTGTGGCTTAATTAAGAAAGGAGCAAGATATTGCTTGTTTATCCTATTAGCAGTATGAAGTGGGTGGCAAATAGAATTTATTTATTTATTTATGTTTTTGCAAATAGAATTTATTATAAAGAAATCTGCCTTACAGAAAGTAAGAGGTCATGTATTTTTGGAGTACTGTAAGGTTCTCTGTCTGCATCCTCACATAGCTTGAATAATGTCTTGCACCAGGATAACATATTTGTCTTAGAATATGAACACAAAGAGTGGTGACAATATGCTGTCTTTGATCATCTCATTCCCTCAAATTTTCCATGTATGAAATCTCCTATAATGCCTGGTGTACTGATGCTGCAGACACCAGTAAGTTTGGCGAAGAAAGCAAAACCATGTTACATTTGCTGAAGAGATTTCCACAGATGTTTTAAAGCCTATTCAGGCATTCAACTCATCCATTGTTGGAAATCTATTCTGCAATGGAGGACTGACCTGTGCACAGGGCAATGAAGCAATGGAGCCTTCGTCCCTAACCTTGTCTGCTTCTCCATTATTATGGCCCAGTTTTTCTCCATCTGGTAAAACATTGTTGTGGTTTGGGGTTTTACAAAGGAGAACAATACAATACAGGACACATACTTAATAAGACTGTTTATTATAGTCACCCAAAGAATTATATGCAAGAGAGTACAAGAAATCTATCCACACACTAAAGACCAATGAACCTGGACTGGCTGAGGGCCTGGATCCCACGATAATGTCCTGCATGGGTCAAACTGAAGACATAGAGCCCATAACAATGCCTTCCA